>NW_028258179.1:10900000-11063599 GCF_053883595.1 Heterocephalus glaber
TCAGCAACCATGCCTTCCTCTGCTCCAACTTTGCAGGTACTTTCTTCTCTGGAGAAACTGTAAACTTTTTACAGGGGCTTTTGCTCTTGCTTTTCAAAATAAACCTGGCTAAAAGCAGCAAGCAGTACCCATGCTACAGCCTAAACAATGCTCTGCCTTGAAATTTCATCTGCTAGATTAATTAGTCCACCATCCTTAACCTCAGTTTCCTGCAAAGTCTCAGGACATGAAGAAAATGTAATTTTCTGCCAGAACATAATACACATGGTCTTGTGTCCAACTGCCAATGGAGTCCTTCTCTACCATCAATCTCATCTTATAGCATTCTAGGGCTTCTCTAGCTGGTATCTCCAAACCTTTCCAAACTCCTCCAAGAACCAGTTCCAAAGGCTTCTGTAGCACACAGTTAGGTAGTCACAGCAATGACCCCACTTGGTGCCGAAGTCTGTCTTGCTCACTTTGTCATCACTGAGACACGGCTGACACCCAGGAGGAGAGGTTTATTTTGGCTCACCACTTTTTTTGAGGTTTCAATCTACAGTCAGCAGACACAAAGGCAAGAAGGGAGGTGGAGGAAAACTGCTTATGCCCTGGTACTCAAGAAGCAGAGAGAAGGGAGGAGCCAGAGAGGGAGATTCGGCCTTCCAGGTCACCCCCAGAGACCCGCCTCCCCTGACCAGACCCACCTCCTAACAGTGAGTCAGCTGCAGTGTCCCCATGAGCCAGTTTCTTCCCAAAGCCCTGCCTCCAAGTGCATCTAAACCATAACAACCCCCTGTGAGATTTGGGGAATATGTTTCTAGGAGGCTCCCATGGAGCAGTTGAGGTGGGCCAGCCTGACCAGGCCTTCAGGGATGTGTTCACAAGAAGCCCTGTGCTGGGGGGTCTGGGCTTGCTGTGGGACCCAGCCGCCTCACACTCAGGACTTTCAGGTGCCAGCACCTCGCTGTCAGCAGCTCTCAGCCCTGCAAAGCCCTGCCTCTGCTTGCTCTCTGGGGAAACAATCTTGGCTTGGGGTTTTTTGGTAACAGCTTTATTAAGACACAATCCCCATCATGTGTAATTCACTGACTGAAAGGTTCTGAGTCTCCTCACAAAGCCGTGCAGACACCTCCAGAGTCCACCTTAGCGTGTCTTGCCCCACACCCAGCTCCCTGCCACTCTTCTGTCTCTGAGCCCCTGCTCTCATCCCTAGCTGTGGGCTCATGCAGCATGTGGTGTGACCCTCTGTGCCCAGCAGGGTGCTCAAGCCTCACCCTGTCGCTTCCCGCATCGGTGCCCTGGCACCTCTCGCAGCTGGGTAGTGTTCCAGCGGCAGATTTCATCTGTCCGTCACTCGATGAGTATTTGGGTTGTTTCCAGTTTTTAGCTACTATGAGCATCTGTGTGTAGGTTTTTGGCCCTGCGGCCATGTGACTACCCACAGGGAGCTTCTCGGCCCATTCATGTGGCTAAGCTGCACGTGGCGGCTTGGGGACAAGCGTGGTATCAGATGGCACTCTCTCCTTTGTGTCTGGCATCACATCTTCTACCCTGTGCCTGTGAGATCCGCCTCCATAACGCTCATAGCAGGAGTCCATCCGAGCCCATTGCTATGTAACGTTTTATTTGTAGGTAATCATGGGTGAGCCTGCTTCTCATTACCCAGGCATCTGGGGTCTAAGAGACAGTGGGAAATAAACATGCTGGCCACATGTGACTTGCTCAGAAACGTCACTTTTTGTAGGGGTTGGGGAAATAGGTGCTGGAAGTGACTAAGACTGCTTCCTTTTTTGTTGAATAATAATTCAATGTGGAGGAGGGCTTCTTGGAGTGATGGGTCATTTCCTTGGGTGGCCACAGAGCCACAGCAAAGGGAGCTACTGGGAGGAGAACAGGGAAGGGCGCCCCACTGTGTCTCACTTGTCCCGCCGTGCCCCTCGTGTCCTGCCGTGTCCCACCTACACAGAGAGCCGGCCTGGCACTCTCCACCAGGAGTGGTGAGCCTGTGGGATGGACCCTCTTCTTTCTACAAGAACTCGGACAGAGTCTTCAAGGAGCTAAAGTCGACTGAGTAAGGAAACTCTCAGAAATTCATTTTTAAAATATCTGATTACAAAAGCAGTGCCAAATCCCTGATTATTGTTAAAACGTCAGAGCAACAAGACAAAATGCCATAAACTGTGTAGCTTATAGACAACAGCATTTGCTTCTCATAGCTCTGGAATCTGGAAGCCCCAGATTTGGGGCCTGTGCGGGCTTCCCGGATCATGGACAGCCATCTCTCTGTGTCCTCCCAGGAGAAAGGTGAGGGTCTCTGGGGTCTCCCTTGTGAGGGCTCCACCCCATGACCTGATGGCCACCCCAGGGTTCCCACTCCAGACATCCTCGCTTTGGGTTAGGATTTCAACATATGAATGAGGGGCACAAAAAATCAGAGGACGTTCCAGAACTCACTTAAACAAACCCTTTATAGCTGAATGTCCTTTTCTCATGTCCCCAAACTCCAGACGTCTCTCTCTCCACAGAACCTGCCTCCCTCGGGGGTCGGATCCACCCACCTCTGCTCCTCACAACACGGTGGGTTGTCACCCAGACATCTCCAGTTGCCATCCGCTGGTTCCTTGTCCCCATCTGTCCTTCCTCAGAGGAACAGACAGAGGACACAGCTGCCAGGTGGTCTGTTTCCATCTGCAGAAAGGCAAAGGTGCGAATGATTTAGAGGAGAAAACCATCTTACAAGTCTTGTAGAAACAGCAGTTACTGCTCCTCCTCAATGTCCCATCCCAGAGAGGCTCTGGTCTGGGTGTGGCATCTCCCCTGGGCACACGGGGAGCTAGGCAGGGGTGTGAGCCCCACATCTAAGAGTAGGGCTGGCGGCAGTGGGCGGGGTCACTGGGCTGTGCCCTCAGAGAAGCCTGGTCAGTCTCTCGGACCCTGGGCTGGTTCTGGAGAGTTGCAGAGTTGCAGAGTTGCAGGAGTGCTCCAGCTCCCTGCCTGGCCATGTGATCACCCCCTCGAGTTCTCCACTACTGTGACATCAGCCACCACGCAGTGACTCTGCCAGCAGGGCCCTCACCAGAGTCTACAGCCTGCTGCTTGGACTTTCTGCCTCCAGAACTTCAGAGCACTTCTTTGCTCCCAGGCATTTTGTTACAGTTATGAAAAATAGACTAATACAAGAGGCATAGCATTGAGGCCCTTTTGCTCTTAGCATATGTTGCTGCTTTTTTTTTTTTTGGTACCAGGGATTGAACTCGGGACCTTGAGCATGCGAGGCTGGCAGCACAAGCACTGAGCTAAATCCCCGCCCTTGTTGCTTTGTTTTTGGTGTTGAGCTCCCAGCTTTACCTGCCGACACTCAGGAGGGAAGAGAAGAAGCTGCACTCTTGCACTTGCGCACACGCACATGTGCCCTCTGCTTTGTATCCTCTCTCATGCACACTCACACACATGTGCGCACACACACATTATACCCTCCTTCCAGTCTCTCAATTTAACCCATGTGACTGGATTAGCATGTTGTATCTTCATTGTAATGATGTGTCAGTGTTATTTGTAGACAAGTGACCTAGTCCATGATACTTTGCTTTCTTTTCATGCACATTTTTGGTTTTATTTTTGACAGGCTTCTTTCTTGGTTTGTTAAATGTCTATGTATATTTGCCAAGTCAGCCTCAGACTCTGCCGGCTGCATGTTTCCCTGCAAACATGGTGGATGTTGCATCAGTGTCGCCTTCTGGAGATCTGGCCCGTTCCTGCTGCCCTCTGTCAGCTTGGTGCCCTCCCCTGGCCCTCCCCTCCTTTTCCTGCAGGCCCTCTGCCTCTCCGGCTGGTTCTCCTGGGGCCTGGGCCCCGTCCTCCCAGAGCTTGACTCACTCTGCCTCAGTGATCACCTCCTATAGCAGTCACCAAAACACGTACCTGCGATGCTGTGATTTCAAAGAACTTGCCTGTCTGCGAAGGCCTTCAAGTGTTTTCAATATTTAATTGAGAAAATTTTCAGTAGACACCCATATATCTGCCACTGAGATTTTACCAGAAATACATCTACCCACATATCTACCTTCTACCCACCCATTAACCCAACTTATTTTTTATCCATTTCAAAGTAAATTACAGACATCAGTACAATTCCCCTAAATTCTTCAGCAAGCACATCATTCTCGAGAGTTAAATATTTTAATAATTTTTAAAGTCTTGAAGGAAATTTCACACAGAATGAGATGTACTTGTGTTAAGTGTACATGTACTTCGGTTTCGCAAAGGAGTACACCTGCGTGACCACACCTTTATCAGGATAGGAGCTGTGCCCGTGAGCTGAGGAAGTACCTCACGTCACCTCCACTCAAGTCCGTCACTACACCAGTTCTGATATTCTCAGAGCTGTGGATCGGCTCTTGCTCATTGCTGACCTTCCTGCAATCAAATGGTACCATGTGGGCTCTCCTCAGCCCCCTCCCTCAGCACTGCTCTGGGGAGGACCTGGACTGCACAGAGCAGTGATTCCCTTTGGTGGAATGAAGAAGTCGCCTCTGTGACCGTTCTGTGTCTGCAGATCCACCCCTGAAGGTGAGAGAGCACCTCGGCCACTCTGAATAACATGGCAGGGAATGTCCTTGTACGCGCTTTTTAATATCTCCTGGGCAAACTCCTAGGAGGGGAATTGTTGGGTCACAGCACAGGTGCATATGACCGGAAACTCCCAGACCCTGCACGACATGGATGTGCAACTTCACACTGCCACAGGCAGCAAGTGGGGAGCACTTGCCCACAGCCTCTCCTCCCCCATTTTCTGCCCTCAGTCCTGGCTGTTGTTGCTGCCCTGTGGCTGAGGACCGCCTCCTTGTCCACGTGTCTGGGGACTCACGGTTCCGGCTTCTTTTCCCATGCTTTCAGGCCATTTGTATCTTCTTGGCAGCCTCTATATTTTGCCTACTCTGGGGGCCAGCTGTCCTCTTTACTGTTGGGTTGTAGTTCTTTATATATCCTGGATATTAGCGCTTTGTCAGTTGTATATTTTGTGATTATTTTTGCCCAGTGTGTAGCTTACCTATTCATTTTAAATTTGCCTCTCAATGAGCAGAAATATTTAATTTTATAAAGTTGAATTATCTTTCTTTTAATGCTTGTTTCTGTCTGTGCTTTGTCTAAGAAAACTGTACCTGTGTTGTGTTTATGTAGCTATCCTTCCATGTGTTCCTCTGGAAGCACTGTGGTTTTGCCTTTCATTTAGACCTATGAACCAAGCCAAATCAATCTTGTGATGATTGGTAAATACAGGTCAAGGTCATATTTTTCCTGTGGATTTCCAGTTGTTCTGGCACCATTGTTCAAGGATGTTTTCATTGAATTTCCTTGCTGACTATGTCCAAAATCGAATGACTATAAAAAGTGGAATCAATTTCTGGGTTTCACATTCTATCCTTTGATATATTTGTTAATTCTTTTACCAATACCACACTTGGGTGATTACACTTTTGTTTTTTTAATAGGAAGGGGCATAGGAGTGGCGCCCCCTCTCTTCTTAATGCCGGGGATTGAGCCCAGGCTCTCATAAGCACTGAGCAGGGCTTTATTACGAGCTAAACCCCAGCCCAAGAGTGAATCTCAACTCAGGACACTACACGTTCTTCTACCTTTGTTCTTTCTCGAGATTGCTTTGTATATTCCTGTTCCTTTACATTTTCACATAAATTTTAGAATCCACTTGTCAATTTCTATTTTTAAAAAGACTGCTATGAGATGATTGCCCGGTCCTTCTCCTTCTTTAAGAATGTCCCTGTGATGTGTTCTCTCATTCTCATAGTCTGCGTAGGTTTACGCATTTTGAAAAATTCCTTTATTATTATTTCAGTGGGGTTTCAGAAGAGATTATAAAGGAAGTAAATAGAGCCAAGCGTGATGGTGGACATCTGTAATCCCAGCACTCAAGAGGCTGAGGCAGGAGAATCACCGTGAGTTTGAGGCCAGCCTGGTCTACATAGCAAGACTCTGTCTCGAAAAACAGCAAAAAAGAAGGAAATAAATAATTGTGTGTGCTAAAGCCACCATTTCTATCCAGATACCCACGTTCTAAGAGGATGTCTTCTCCAGGGCAAATCTCTCCACGTCTCTTCCATGTGGTCAGGGCAAAGCCCGCCCCTCCTCCATACCATGCTGTCCTCCTGTCAGACCACACAGCCTCAGAGCCCATGCCCCTTCTGTTCCCTTGGCCTGAGACGCTCGTCCTCTGGGTCCCCTTCCAGTCCATGAAACTTGACCAGAGCAGTATTTTGGTTGCAAGACCCTGTCAGGCTCTGAGCCGCCGCCCGGCCATCCCGAGACTCCTGGGCCACCCTGAAGGAACTGTCCCTGGGCCCCATGGCCCCCTGCCTCCCAGGGTCTGCTCCAGCGAACACGAGTGTGGAAAGCAGCTGCCTCCTACGGCACAGGCCACAGCGCTGAGAGCCAGGGAGGGCAGCGAACTCCACCTCACTAGGGCTGGTCTGAGGACACGCGTCCCTGGTGCCTTGCTCGGGGGTGGGCATACAGTAGGAGCTCAATAGACGCGTGTATCGGAGAAGCAGGCGTTGAACTGTTCACCCGCTCTTCCTCCTCCCTGGAACAACTAATTTTGTTCTTCTCAAAGAAAGGAGATGATAAGTATGAGCACTATTTTTTGTTCTTTCCAAGGAAGGAAAGTGAAGGGGAAGGGCCAGCTCCTATGCATGCATCCACACCTCTCCCGGAGGGCTGCTTCTCATCGGAGGGGACCGTGCTGTGCACGAGGGTCCCAGGATGCTGCAAAACCACTTTCAAAATGTTAGAACAGGAGACCTTCCCGCTGCCATTCGCAGATCCACCTGCAACTCTAAGAATAAATCATGAGGCTCAGGAGCCCAGGAAGGAACGAGGTGTGCTTGCTGTGAACCCCAGCCTGACCCTCAGTCAGCACTGGAGAGCTCATGAATAAACATCAGACCACAACTGCAAAATACCTCCTGACAGCTCTGCGCTTCATTCAGCCTAAGGTATGGCTGTACATTTCCCAGCTGAGATTCTGGAGAAAACTAACCACTAAGATAATGTGCAGTGAGCCAGTCGTGGTGTACATACCTGTAATGCCAGTACTCTGGGAGGCTGAGGCAGGAGGATGACAAGTTCCAGCCCAGTCTGGGTAACCTGGTGACTTAGCAAAAACTTTGTCTCAAAATAAAAAATTTTGAAAAAATCCAGGGACGTTGCACCATGCAAGGCCCAGGGTTCGACCCCAGAACCACACCCACACACTGTGGGGGGCAGGTGCCGCAGACCAGCTGCAGTCGATGTGCAGTCGATGTAGGGTAGGAAGGGGAGATGTCCTGGGCCAGCGACGAGAAAAGAACCTTCGCAAGCAATGTTCGGGTTCCCTCTGAGAAGTCTCAGGGTCTGATTTATTTTTATATCTTTAAGCAATAGCTGGGAGGCATTGGGTGGAAACATTTTAAGTTGCCTTAGCAATTTTCTATTGAAGTAAAGATTATTTTTTTTGTTAAACAAAGTACAATTCCTCTAAGCTGTGTCATTTCATTGAACATCATGAATACATATTTAAAAATTACAATTGTCCCCTTATTTACCCACACCTAAACAGAACAGAAAGTAACTTAATCAAAATCTTTATATCAGTGGGGGTACAAGCAAGATTTAATCAACTAAGTGTCAAACTTGTGGTCTCCAGCTGGCCCTTGAGAAACTGCACAATGGTTAATATAGTTTGCTATTAGCTCTCTATTTTTCTATACCTCTATTCATCTTAACTAAATGTCATTTGGGTTCATAGTCCATGAGCAGGAGATATTTACAGCACTTTGAGAAATATTGAGTACTTGTCTCCTTAATGCATTTACCTGTCTAAACGTTCTTTCTATTTCCCATTTTCCACTATTTCTTACATCCAAAGTCTGTCCTTCCAATCTCTTCATAAGACCCCTTTAGTAAAAAGAATGACAGCAATAAGAGGGGGAGTCATAGTAGTGGGGGAAACAGAGGGGGTTTTAGGAGAGGTTTCTTTAGGAGTGGATGTGGCAATAGAACTAAGAGAAACTGGAATTTGGGACTTGTGAGCCAGATCAGATTTCAATATATCATTGCCAATTTGCCTCATGGAGAGTTTGTTGTTAGTCACAAACACAATGACTCCTGTGATCAGAGTAACGATTATAAACATTATGGCAAGAAAAAATAAAACATGAGGGTACGATGTGTTCCACCCTTTCTTTCCCCCAGCTGGAACTTTGTCAAGCAGCAGCAGAGGTCGGTTGGGCTTCGCCAGGCAGGCCCTGGCACCAGCACTCTGGGTGGGCACGCAAGAGAAGCAGCGTTCGCTCCCTGGGCCGGCTGTGTAGCAGGACACCTGGGTCTTGCCAGAGCCAAGCTTCTGACAGCCAGGACAGGGGCTGGAGCTGCGGGCTGCTGACTGCAAGGGCAGCGCCCAGGGCAGCTGGCAGGAAACCAGCACACGTGGCCTGCTCCACTGTGGCACCTCACAGCAGGCTGCGGCCAGAACGCCGGATGGGAGGACAGGGCACGGGCAGCCAGCCAGCTGCAGGCCAGACCCCTGCTCTAGCAGAGAGGGGGTGGAGCTGCCGTGGTGAGCGTGGCCTGGACACAGAGGCTGAGGAGGGGTCTCCCGGTCTGAGGTCCAGCGCACCCTGGTGAGGGCCCAGGGCCCAGAGCCGAGGTCCACATGAGCTGCACCACCTGCACGCCCACAGACCCACCTTGGACAGTGGCACCCAGGCTGTGCCCAGCCCTCCGAAGCTGGAACAGGGAGGGCAGGCAGGTGGTAAGAGGGGCCCCTGGCACCCGCCAGGAGAGAGGTGGAAGGGGAAGGGCGGTCAGAAGCAGCACGGAGCAGCACGGAGCCATATTCCCCACCTCTCCACTCCACCAGGCCAGTCAGGCTGCTCAGGTGAGGTTTTGCTGTCTGACCACTGAGCCCCAAGTGGGTGCTGTGAGAGCAGCAGTTTCCCGAGGGTCCCAGATTCCAGGAGCCTCCCTAGCCAGAGGGACTGGCTGGGCCCAGTTCCTTTGCAGCCGCTGCACTGGAACCCAGGACCTGGGCCCCGTAGCATGGGGCCGGGTGAAGGGGCTGCAGAGGGGTGTGCGAGAGGATGGGGTGCTGCAGCTGGGCAGAGGCTGCTGTTCTGGGGCCCTCGCTGTGGCTCCACGCCCGATGGCAGCGCCCGATGGCACCAAACACGGGGACCACAGGGCTGCCACCTGCTGAAGGTCGAGGCAGCAGAGAGCTCCTGTGGCTGCCCAGCTCTTCCCTCCTCCACGCTGAGCAGAGCTGGGGCTCACAGGGACAGCTCCGTATCTGAAATTTTCAAAACAACCTTTCAGAATGAGTTCTTCATCACAAAGGTCAAAATGCATGAAACACAGAAAACTTTTGAACGTGAGATAACCATCAGCTGGCTCCTCATCTCCTACTGATAAGCTCTTTCCTTGTTGAACCTGCTCATAGTGATGGGTGTATGTTACACACTGACGCAACCAGATCACACTGACCCGCAGCTGCCTGTGCAGGGGCGAGGGGCGAGAGCCATTCTATGTCATTTTGGAGGAAAAATCATCTCATAGTAAGTTGTGATTAGGGCTCACCCATAGCCTGCTGTCTTGCCTGTGAGCTGGCTATGGCATGCAGAAACGTAATTGAGGTCACGCCGGAGGCCTCTACGTCCCGTGATGCTGTAATGCTCAAGGGCAAGAGCAGATCAGCTGAAGACATCCAGTTCTTCGAGAATGGAGGAGTAATAAAAAAAGGGTGTCACCTGGGGTAAGGATAAACTCCTTGTTAACCTGCTATCTCTTCCCACCTGATACTGTAAGACTGCTTCGCCCATCCCATCGTCCTCATCAGCACAAGATAAGATGGCCTCTGCCCTCTGAGTCACCGATGCCCCCATTACGGTGTGCACCCAGTTCACAGTGGTGGGCGGGGTGCCTTTGTCTCTGCCCACTCTGGCATGGACCTCCCAGCCCCCGTGTACTCTAACATGTGTCTCTTTGTCCTACTTTCTTTACCCAGGGCCACACCCCTCTCTCTCCAGGCAGATCAGAGGACTGCTCGGCCTCCAGTAGCGGTGGGCAGCGAGTACACCCTGAAGTGTGAGCTCTGGGAGGACAGCTGAGAGGTGGCACCTCTGCCTTTCCCGTCGGCACACAGAGGGCCAGGTCACAGCCGCCACTGCGTATCTGAGCACCCAGGGTTCCATGCGGTCTGCCGTGGCTCTGAGGTGGGATTGAAAATATGGTAAATGGATAATCTTTAAATTTTTATTATAGGAAAAGATATATTGCCATTAACACCCACCTCCCCCAAAAAATCCTCCCCAATTTCCAACACACCTATCCCACTGTTCTTGTCACTTTCTGGAGCCGTTCTGGAAGCCCCCCTTTCTGAGTATCTTTCTGTGGTGGCTGCTACCTCTATGTCCTGAATTTATTTGAAAGATTTCCCTTCCATGGTCATTTTGCCTGGGGTTTTTTTTTTTTTTTGGTTTTTTTGGTTTGGTTTGGTTTGGTTTGGTTTGGTTTTTTGTACCGAGGGTCGAATTCAGGACCTTGCGCTTGTGAGGCAGGTGGTGGGACCACTGAGCTACATCCCTGCCCTTCCATGGTCATTTTGACTTTGGGAAAGAGCCAGAAGTTACACAGTGCCAGATCCAGTGAATGAGGGGGATGAGGACACAGGTCATGTTTTTGTGAGCTGCTGTCCGTTGGGTGGCGCTCAGCAGCGACATTCACCGTTCTTTGATCAGAGCTGGTAAAGACACTCAAGAAAGGGGACTCCAGAGCTGCTTCAGGAAGTGGCAGGAACAATGTGATCAGTGTGTTTGAAGCAAGGGGAGGGTTTTGAAGAGGATTAATGACAGTGTGCCTCTTGCTGTAATAATTTTCTAAGTGTGAACGCTCACCCTACATTTTGACCACACCCCATATACTCCTGGGGGCCCAGTGTCCAGTCACTGGCAGCTCATGCCAGCTTTGAGGAAGAGACTGACTAACACCGGGATCAGCTCAGCCTCCCAGGGAGGGTTCCAGTGAACACAGGGAGCAGGTGGCCGAGCACCCCATGGCCGGGCTGTGTGAGGAGGCTGCAGAGGGGAGAGTGGGTTCTGGGTTGTCACCATAAAGATGCTCACAGAGGGTGTAAGACTGAGTGACAGCCACCTCCTCATCCGCCCGGACGCTTGTGAAGAGAGAGAAAGGGGAGGAAGGACAAGAGTAAACAGGAGAAGAAAAGAGGGAGAGGAGAGCTGACCACAGAACCTGGAGGCACTGACAGGGGGGCTGGGACAGCACCGGGCCGGGCCGGGCCACAGGGCGAGGGGACTCGCTGCTAGTGTCCACATGTCCAAAAGCTGGAAAAACTGTCCACTGGATCCACTTGTTTTGATATGAAATTATAAAAGCTGCCCACCTAGAAAAAGAATAGATGAAAGTGTACAGAGCCCACACCCCAGACTCATGTGCAGCAACGCCGAGCTTTCTCTGTGCTGAGAGACGATGCTACCCACTGGATGGACACACATGTCCTGGCCCCGCAGGCTGCAGCCTCTCTGCACCCTGTGCCCTGCACTGCCCCAGAGAGGGGTGGATTGCTGGACGCGCCCCTCGCGTCTCACCCCTTTCTTGGCACTGGAAGCGGCCCCCACCAGTTCGAGCTGAGCATGTGTTGCCCACCCCAGGTCTGGCCTAGGAAGCTGACCCCAGGCCTGTACCTGCAGCCTCGGGGGACCCAGATGAGCACCACATGCAATTCCAAGCTAAAAAGTTGACATTTAATCAGCCCTTGGAGTGTGTGGAGTAAACCAAAGCCAAACATCCCAGCCCACGAGGCTTCCCAGGTGTGTGCGTTCATGTGCACAGGTGCGTGAGTGTTAGAGATCCCCTGACAGTGTGTTTACAAAGTCGACATTTACAAAGACAAGCTGGGCATTGTGGTGCACGTTTATAATCCCAGCATTAGAAAGGCTGAGGCAGGAGGACCATTGAGTTTGAAGCCAGCCTGAACTGCATAGTGAGAGCCTGTCTCCAAAAAATCACCAAAACCAGGAATAATAGCACTAAGAGCTTCATATATCAAATAACCTCAAAGTAAATATAAAGCTTTTAGATAAACAAAATTTTTAAATGAAAGAATTTAAACCCTAAGAGTCACATTGTGAGTGTGTGGGTAAGATTTGAGAAAAACCAAAACGGACCTCTGGCAGTGACTGAGCACTTGGGATTGAGCTTAACAGGGCACTTACAAAACCAGTCAGACTCGCTGGAAGAGAGAAGGGTAGCGTGGAAGGTGAGTGCTGTGGGATGAGGGAGCTGTGTCCCCAAAACTCAGTCCCAGCCCCATCTCCCAGGCACTGGGGGGCCTAATCTTCCAGAGCAGAGCCCCGGTAAGACTTTGGGGCAGAGACGCACAGCAGGCTCACCCCGTGAGGCCACGGAGAAGACGCCGTCTCCAGGTCTTTGAGAGGCCGGTGGGCTCGCCCCTGCTGGCTCCTTGATCTTGGACTTCAACACTCAGAGCTGTGGGAAGATGCGTTTCTGATGGTCCAGGCGTCTGGTGCGTGGTACTTTGGGATGTCCGCCCCGACAGATCAGTACAGTGGAATGAACGTGACTCTGTTCTCTGAAGCCCAGTGGGCAGTGTGGCGGCTGCAGGTGGGGTGTCCTGGGTAAGCAAGACCATGGCTGGCTCTTGGCCGCGGGTCTCAGACGAGTCCGGTGGTGATGGCCGGAGGGACTGCAGCTGGATGCCACCGCGGCAGCTGGGATGACCTGAGGAATGGGCTTTCCCGTGGATGTGAAGGCAGAGATCTGGGGCGATGGTGATGCACCTTGGAAAGGAGGGGTCCAGGCAATGGGTCAAGGGGCTGGGCAAGGAGGAAGTGGGGGCGGAAGGAGCTGGTGGCAGGAAGCACCAGACAGCAGCAAGGCTCCTGTTCCAGCAGAGGGGCAGGTGTCTCAGGGACACCACTTCCTGTTCCGGTCTGGCAAGGTCTAGGAAGGGGAGCAGAGACAGACACGAGAGAAGGGAGTGTGGATGAGAGGTGGGACCAAGCCAGGAGGCGTGGCTCCCTGTGAGTGCTCAAGACACCCTCAAGCGAGGTGCACAGAAGAGTAGACCAGGTCCCCAGGGCAGGGAGGAGTGTGAGGAGCCGGTCTGTGAAATGCTGGTTGGAGGGGACCCTCGTCTGTCTTAGCAGAAGGTGCAAAGGCCCAGAAGCAGCCAGCTCCTTGGACTGTGGAGGAGGGAGGAGGGAGGAGGGAGGTGACCTTGGGAGGTGACCTAGGGGCATGGAGAGGCAGTGTGCGAGGGAGCTGGCCCTGGGTCCACACTGCCCCTGGGGAAGCAGGGAAGAGCCACCAGCGCCAGCTCCACTCCACTCTGGGTCACCAGGCCTCCTGCAAGCATCCCTGGCTCTGACACTGGGAGACTTTTTGGTAGAAATAGACATCTACTCCTTCCTGGGGGGACAATCGAGGGGCAGAGGAAACATTTTCTCATATGATGGACTCATTTCCCTTAGAACAACACCCAACATACAGCGAATTCCAGAGAAAAGACCCCTAAAAAATCAGAAACCAGAATCAAGTGTTTGCCAACTGCATGATTATTTAACTCAGTGAGTCATTACAGAGAAGGAAGAGGTCCAACCAGAGGAATGAAGGCTTCAAATTATCAGGATGTGCAGGAAAAATCTGTTACTATTTTAAAACTTTAAAGAATCGGCTAAAGATTCAAGATTAATAAGAAGTTTCAACAAAGAAGCAGGGCACAAAAGCGATCCAATAATCAAAGACATCCTCCTAGGCTGCAATAGCTGGAGGAGCACATGCTAAGACACAAAAATAACTTCCAGAATAGCATTTTTAAAAATCCCAAAATGACAGACAGCAAGCCAAACCCCCGAAAACTGGGGCTGCATAAAACCCTACCAAGAGGGTTTGACTTTAACACCAATACATGAAAATCAACACAATGTCCCTGATCTTTAAATATAAAACAAAATAGTTCAAAGTTGTTAATTCTTTGCAAATTAATTCACATGCTTAATGTGTTAGCAAAAATAAAAAATTCAGGAGGAAATGTTTGGAATCCAATAAAATACCCTAAAAAGTATTCAAAACTATAAACAGCAGACTTTACCATGCAGGATAATGAGCTCCAAACAAAACCACAGACAGAACTCAGCACACCGCATTCTAATAGAAAGACCCACGGATGGGACACATAGCCAGGGGCCCAAGGGACACAACCTGTGATGACATCTAGGAGGTGGCAACTCGAGGGCCAGAGAGGGTGGCACAGAAGTGACGCCAGGACACTGTGCCAGCGAATGGCCAATTCTATCCCCACCTCAGGCCACACAGCGAAATACTGGACTAGCGCTTCACCATAAACTACTAAGCAAAAACCCCAGAAAATAGATGGAGGTGTTGTCCCTGGATCTGGAGGAGGGTGGATTTTTAACACTAAAGAAATCAGTGGAAGAGAAAAAAGGAAATGCCAATACATATTGAACTCATATATATATAAACAGCAAACTCAAAAATACATAAATATTGAAAAGAACAGATGAACAGAACATACAAGGGGAAAAAGAGTTGATAAAGGGCCAAGTGGAAGAAGGTTATGAATCGACAAAAGAGATCAATACCCTTTGTCAATCCAAAGGAAATTCGAAGAGATAAATTGAAAAATAATAGGGCAGATGGTGAGGACCTGAGCGTGTGGAGCTCCACTCTGTCCCAGTGCCCCACCGCCCAGCAACCAGCTTAGCCATGTGCAGCCCCACACACACACCCGCCTCTGGCCTCCTGGCTGGGCCACTACCTGGTTCCACACTGCAGAAGCACAGGGCGTCATAAAGGCCGTTGTCCTGAGCTCCAGAAGATAGAGCAGAAGTGAACAACAGGAAGAGGTCCTCTCCAGCTCCTTTGTGAAAATTGAAGCCCACTGGAAAAGTGAAGAGAATCTCTGCAATAAAGCCACACCAGACCACTGTGCTTGTTAAGTTGGAGGGATCATCACCTCCCATTGGAACCTGGACTGTCTTCAGGGGAAGGGCGGCTGGAACCTGCAGTAGAACCCTGCAGAGTTCAACCCTGCAGGAAGACAGGGAGCTCAACTTGGGACTTGCAGCCAAAAATCTGCCTGAATCTCATGGGTCTGTGACTGGCTTGCTGAGACTCGTTGACTTATATCTGCACACTGCTGCCCACGTTGTCTATTGTGACAGCAGAGACATACCCTGAAGGAGGCCCTTCAATTTTATTTTTTATTTGTTATTTTCAATTTTTTTTGCTCTTATTTTTAATTTTTAATTTTTTCTGCTCTTTAAATTTTTATTTTTCTCTTCTTTCTTTCTTTTCTCTTTTCTTTCTCTCACTCATTCTCTCGCTGTCCCACATTGTTCTTCATCTCCCGTTTTCTTCCTGTTCTGACCCTAATTCAGATTTCTTCATTTTTCTTTTCTTCTCTTTTTCCTTCTCTCGATTGTCGTTAGTTTTAAAGGAAAGTAAATACAGTTTGTAGCCTCCCTATTGCTGTTAGGTTGTTCGGTTCTCATCTTTGTTCTTTCATTCTGTCTTTTCCTCTCGTCTTCAACCATTTCTTAGAGTTTGGGTGATCTTCCTGTGTCCTCTGGCCTCACTGCTAACCTTCCCCTATCCTTCTACCTATTTATGCCTCCCTCCCCAACTCCTTCTAACTCCCCATCCCGAAGGGTAAAGTTGATATATTGAAGAGTTTATTCACTATGAACATATGTTGGGCTGGTCCTCGATTTTGATTTAATTCACAGTTAAAGGTGATAGATTAATAGCTACCACAAATTGTCATCTTCTAAGATGTACTTGATGCGATGGTATTGCTGATTGTATCACTTGGGCTAAGGTGTTGTGATTGATCTAATCAGTTGTCCTTCCTGGTATAATAAAAATGAGATAGACTCAAAGTCATTAGAGACTCAAAACCTAAAGACCAGCTATATCTGGAAGACACCTCTGAGAAGCAATCATTCCATAAGGGTTCTAATTACAAGTGACAAAGACACTTACAATAAGCAATTTCAAAGTATCAACCCAGGAATTAAACCAAGGACAGTGCCAAAAACAGAAATGAAAAGACATTTAAGAAAGGCACAGACTCAGACTTTCACCCCACCAAAGGCAAATTCTGGGGGAAACAAGGTGGAAAAGCTGATGATCAACCACCTGGACACCCTGAACTGATAGCACAGGAAGTAACAAAACAGATGAATGAGGCTCAGAAATATTCAAAACAGAAATAATTTCCCTGATAACTACAGAGATGGTGAGCAAAGTGAGGCTCTAGAAAAGAAATAGATAAAAAAAATAGATGAGGGCCGGGGATTTAGCTTAGTTGTTTCGCTGCCTGCTGCGCAAGTGCAAGAACATGAGTTCGATCCCCAGTACCAAAAAAAAAAAAAAAAAAAAAAATAGATGAACTCAGAACCATGATGGAAGCCATGAATGCCCAGCATAAGAAAGAAATGGAAACCATGATCACCCAATATAAGAAAGAAATGGAATCCATGAAACAGATTCAAACAGATATTCAGGAGATTAAAAACTCCATTGAAAGTATTCACAGCAGATTAAGGGAATGTGAAGGTAGAATATCAGATATAGAAGACAGGATTCCAGTTACTAAACATGAAAACAGAGATTTCTTAAAAATAGTAAGGGACCACGAGAAATCAATCCAGCAGCTGCTAGATGATGCAAAGAAGAATAACATAAGACTGACAGGAGTCCACAAAAAAACAGGAGAAAACACAATTGACATAAAAAATCTGTTCACAGAAGTAATAGTAGAAAACTTCCCAGACAGAGGTAGAGAATTGGACATACAGATAAGTGAAGCATATAGAAATCCAACCAGCCACAATCAAAAAAATCTACACCTAGACATATAATAGTCAAGATCCCAGAAACCCAACAGAAGAACAAAATCCTAAATGCAGTTAAAGAAAAGAAACAAATTACCTACAAAGGAAAGTCCATCAGAATCATGACAGACTTCTCAACACAAAACCTCAAATCTAGGAGAGCCTGGAGTGAAGTATTTCAAGCCCTAAAAGAAAATAACTTCCAATCTAGACTGTTGTATCCTGCAAAATTATCTTTCAAAATTGATGGGGAAATTAGATATTTCCATGACAAAGAACACCTGAGAAATTTCGTGAACACCAAACCAGCACTCCAAACAATTCTAAACAATATCCTTGAAAAATACAATGAAGGTCACAACTCCATGAGGCCCAAAAATAATAATAAGCACTAATACAATTGTAGTAGGGTACCTCAGTACTCCATCAATACAAATAGACAGATCATCTAGACAAAAAAAATCAACAATGAAATTCCAGAACTGAACCAAGCTATTGAACAAATGGACTTAATAGATGTTTACAGAGTGTTCCACCCCACAAAATCAGAATACACTTTCTTTTTGGCTGCACATGGGTCATTTTCCAAAATAGACCACATGCTAGTTCATAGAACATGCTGAAGTAAATGTAAAAGAATTGAAGTTACGCCCTGTATATGATCAGACCATAGTGCAATAAAATTGGAGATCAATAACATAAGAAACCGCAAAAGCCCCACAAACACATGGAAATTGATTAACACCCTCTTGAACAACCAATGAGTCACCGAGGAAATTAAAAAAGAAATTAGACAGTTTCTACAAGTAAATGATAATGCCAGTACAACATACAGGAACCTATGGGACACAATGAAAGCAGTTCTAAGCGGGAAACTCATAGCAGTGAAGGCTCATATTAGGAAAACAGAGAGAGCTCAAATAAACAACCTAATGCTGAACCTCAACCTCCTAGAAAAAGAGAGCATGACAAACCCAAAGTTTGTACAAGAGAGGAAATTAGAAAGATCAGAGCAGAAATCAATGCAATGGACACTAAGAGAACAATACAAAAACTCAGTGAATCAAAGAGTTGGTTTTTTGAAAGACTAAATAAAATCAATAAACCTTTAGCCAACCTTATTTTTAAAAAAGGGGGAAAAAAGGCTCAAATCCATGCAATTAAGAATGAAAAAGGTGAAGTCACAACTGATCCAACAGAAATCCAGAGGATGGTCAATACCTACTTCAAGAACCTGTACTCTAATAAAATGGAAAACGCAGAAGAAATGGACAGATTCCTAGATACATATGAATTGCCAAAGTTAAATGAAGAAGATATAGAAATTCTAAACACCCCAATTACAATGAGTGAAATTGAAAACGTAATTAAAAATTTACCAACATGGGCCGGGGATTTACCTCAGTGGTTCTGCCACCTGCCTTGCAAGCAGAAGGACCCAAGTTTGATCCCCAGTACCAAAAAAAAAAAAATTACCAACAAAGAAAAGCCCAGGTCCTGATGGCTTCACTGCTGAATTCTACAAGACATTTAAAGAACTATCACCACTACTCTTTAAACTCTTCAATGAAATTGAAAGGGAAGCAATACTTCCAAATTCATTCCTGGAAGCAAGTGTTACTTTGATTCCAAAACCAGGGAAAGACCCAACCCAAAAAGAGAACTACAGGCCAATCTACCTAATGAGCATAGATGCAAAAATCCTCAACAAGATACTGGCAAACAGAATACAGAGGGTCATCAAAAGATCCTACACCCTGACCAAGTCAGATTCATCCCAGGGATGTAGAGATAGTTCAACATATGTAAATCAATAAATGTAATACACTATATTAACAGAGCCAAGGACAAAAACCATATGGTCATCTCAATAGATGCAGAAAAAGCATTCAACAAAATCCAACACCTATTCATGAAAAAACCCTATAGAAAATTGGAACAGAAGGTCTTTATCTCAACCTGATTAAGGCTATGAAAAACCAACAGCCAAAATCATACTAAATGGTCAAAAACTGAAAACTTTCATACTAAAATCAGGAACAAGACAAGGATCCCCACTATCACCACTCCTGTTCAATATAGTTCTGGAAACATTAGCCACAGAAATTAGAAAAGAGAAAGAAATAAAAGGAATAAAGATAGGAAAGGAAGAAGTTAAACTGTCATAATTTGCTGACCATATGATACTTTACATAGAAGACCCAAAAAACTCCGAGAAAAGACATGTAGACGTAATTGACAGATTCAGTTGAGTAGCTGGATACAAGGTCAACACTCAAAAAACAACAGCCTTCTTATACACAAATAACAGACTCACTGAGAGAGAAATTAGGGAAACAATTCCTTTTACAATAGCATCCAAAAAAATGAAATATCTAGGAATCAACCTAACAAAGGAAGCAAAAGGCCTCTACATTGAAAACTACAGCACTCTGAAAAAAGAGATCAAAGAGGATACAAGAAAATGGAAAGACATCCCTTGCTCCTGGGTAGGAAGAACCAATATAGTGAAAATGTCCATACTTCCAAAACTGCTATATAGATTTAATGCAATGCTGATTGAAATTCCAACAATATACTTCACAGAACTAGAGAAAACAATCCAAAAATTCATTTGGAACCAGAAGAAACCTAGAATAGCAAAAGCCATTCTAGGCAACAGAGACATGGCTGGGGGTATCACAATCCCCAACTTGAAACTATACTACAAAGCTACTGTGATAAAGTCAGCATGGTACTGGCAAAGAAACAGACCCAAGAATCAGTGGAATAGATTAGAAGATGCAGAAACAACTCTAGACATACTCAGCCACCTCATCTTTGACAAAGAAGCCAACCACCCTCATTGAAGGAAAGATAGCCTATTTAATAAATGGTGTTGGAAAAACTGGATTTCAACTTGCCAAAGATTAAAACTAGACCTATATCTATCACCATGCACTAAATTAAGATTGAAGTGGATTAAAGATATAAATATTAAAACAGAAACATATTAAATAGAAATATTAAACTTGCTGGAAGATAAGTTAGATAGAACTCCTGAAGACATTGGCATAGGAAAAGACTTTATGAACAAAACCTCAGTAGCACAGGAACTAGCACAAAAAATCAACAACTGGAATCTCATCCTATTAAAAAGCTGCACTGCAAGAGAAACCACCAACAGAGCTAAGAGACAACTTACAATATGGGAAAATAATTTTACCAGCTGTTCCTCAGACAAAGGACTACTATCTAGAATATATAAAGAATTGAAAAGAATCAGACCCCCCAAATTCAAAGACCCAATTCAAAAATGAGCATCTGAAATGAACAGACATTTCTCAGACAAAGAAGTAAAAGCAGCAAATAAATATATGAAAAAATGTTCAACATCACTGGTCATTAGAGAGATGCAGATGAAAACAGCAGTGAGATTCCACCTCACCCCAGAAAGAATGGCTGCTATCAAGAAATCAACCAATAACAAATGCTGGCAGTGGTGTGGGGAAAGAGGAACCCTGCTCCACTGCTGGTGGGAGTGCAGACTGGTACAACCACTGTGGAAATCAGTATGGAAATACCTCAAAGAACTAGGGCTGGAGGCCCCATTTGACCCAGCTATTCCCCTGCTGGGGATCTTCCCAAAAGAATTAAAAGAATCATACCACAGCGATATATGTGCACCCATGTTTATAGCGGCACAGTTTGTAATAGCTAAAGCTTGGCAACAGCACAATTGCCCATCACCTGGAGACTGGATAAAGAAGATGTGGTTTTTTAATAAAATGGAGTACTACTCAGCTATAAAGAATGAGAAACTAGAGACATTTATAGCTAAATGGATGCACGTTGAGGCCATACTCTGAAGTGAAATAAATAGGATACGTATGTGTAAATTCCGAATAGCTTCTCTAGTGTGAGAAACTGAAAGTGTAAATAAGGGTTAAAATGATTAAAACGAATAATTGATAATTTGAAACAGGAAGAAAAGGTCCAAAGGGGGAGGGGAAGTGGAGGCGAAGGGGAA
Source organism: Heterocephalus glaber (assembly GCF_053883595.1). Classification (NCBI taxonomy): domain Eukaryota; kingdom Metazoa; phylum Chordata; class Mammalia; order Rodentia; family Bathyergidae; genus Heterocephalus; species Heterocephalus glaber. The sequence goes on from NW_028258179.1 coordinate 10,920,938, forward strand.
AGGAAAGAAGGGAAAGGAAAAATTATGAGAAAAGGAAAAAATGGGAGCAAAGTCTTTGTAAATAGGGAAGGGAGCATAGGAAATGGGGAAAAAATAAGAACCAAGATACATCATGTACAGGTACAGGCACCCAATGATAAATGTGAACATACTGTATACCTAAAATGTACCAGTAAAAGAATTTAACCAAAAAATAAAAACTAAAAAATAAAACAACACATCTAGGGTCTAAAAAAAAAAAATTGAAAAATAATAATTCAGCTCCTTTGTAAACAAAATGCCCAGCTGTATAAGGTCACACCTTTTCCTTCTGGAAACATCAAAGGTTTGTGGCCCTTGGCTACTGGAGAGGACGGGGTGAAGAGCCAGGCAGTGTCGGGGTGTCTCCTTCCGGGGGGCCCTGGGGGGCCATTGGTCAGTCCTAGGAATCCCCTGAGGAAAGGAAGGTGTGATCGCACCAGAGTGAGTGCCCAAAGCATCACAATGGCTGACAGGAAGAGCCAAGAGAGCGTCCGTGGTCGAAGAATGCATCCTATGGCCCTATGAAGAGAGTTTATGAAGAGAACTTAATGAGGAACACGCTCATGATGTCATTCTTGAAGAAGAAGCAGACGACAAAACCCAGCAGATCTGCGCTCCTGGAGGAGGGGACACAGACCGACTCCTAGAATGCCCCGTGAGCAGGGAAGAGGCAGGGAGGCCACTGGGGTTGCAGGTGACAGGCACCCTCTTCTCTCAGCACTCCTCCACACGTGCCGGGTCTCTGCAGTGAATGCACATTGATTTTAGATCAGAAAAAATGTATAATAAAAATTAATAACTGAACCCAGCATCAGGAAAGATCTTCCAGCACAGGGTGCTGCCTGGTGGCCCTCTCACAGCCCTGGTCAGTCCAGCAAGTTAGGGACCAGAGTGCGGTTGGTGGGCCGGGCACGGATGCCCAGCAGGGAACATGCTCCCAGCCACGCGGAGCCTCCACCGTGCTTCTCCCAGCCTCCCTGAGCCTGTCAGCCTGTTTCCTGGAGAGTCAGTGCCATGCACATCCGGTGTGACACGCCACGTTCCTGACAGCCTTCCAGACAGCAGCTGGAAGCGTCCAGTCCCCGTGCACAGCTGCTGCTTGCTCCTCCTGTCACTAAACTCACAGAAGTGACAGCACCACTGGCCCGGGCCTGCACTGTCCCCGCAGCGCCTCCCCCACCCACTCCTTGTGGCCACCCAGCATGTGGGGCAAAGTGGCCTCCCGGAGCAGGTGTAATAAGGAGAGGGATGGGCAGCTGCAGGCCTGGCCTTGACCCTCTGATGAGCCCTCATGGTCTCATGCCCAGCTTACCCTCCAGGTCCATCTGCAGGCAGCTGTGGCGGCCAGAATGCTCGGAGTCGCTCCTGACACTATCCAACCGGCGGCAGGCCCTCCACTCCTCCCCAAGGATGAGTGGGTGACAGTGTCACAGCTCACGTCGAGCAATGGCCAGAGGCCAAGGCATCTGGGTGAAGACCTCGGTTCAGCAGAAGGCCAGAGATATCATTCATCCAACGCAAGTCAGTGTGGACAAGGAGGCACCTCCACCTGCTGGGCGTAGTCCTGACCCTGGGCGCATCCCTGGACAAACAGGCCAGGAGCCATTGACTGGGGCACTGCACCAACCTGGCCTGGTTGCTTCCTGGGCCACCCGCCTAGGCTTCTGTGGAAGCAGCTGAGTGAGGGCAATTTTCTTATGCCTCAAGCTGCATTCAGATTCTGAAGGTGGTCTTTTTGGTCAGCTATTTCTCACTGTGGCCAAAGAACCTGAGGAAAATGACTTTTGGTCAGAAACAACTTTTTGGAGGAAAGGTTTGTTTTGACTCATGGTTTCAGAGGTTTCAGTCCATGGTTGGCTATGGGCGTGTAGGAGGCAAAACATCATGGCGGAAGGGCATGGCAGGGCAAAGCTGCCCACCCCGTGCAAGCTGGAAAACAGAGGGAAAAGGAAAGACCTAGAGAGGAAAGGGCCAAGGACCAGATATAGGCCCCCCAGTCACATCTCCATGACTCTCTCTTCAGCTAGGGCCTAGTTCCTATCTCCATCCCCTTCCAATAATACCACCAAATCATGATCTCACAATGGAATAATCCATGGCAGAGTTAGGTCCCTCATGAGCCCATCCGCTGGCAACCAAGCCTGAGGCACATGAATTTTGGGGACATTTCAAATCCAAAGCACAGCAGGCCTGCTTGTTCATTTATTTTTCCTGTGAGTCATTCAATGAAATCTTAATTGGTTCACAATTGCACATATTGATGAGACAGGGTATGATATTTCAATGCATGCACACAATGTGTAGCATCAAATCACAGTAGTTAGCATGACTATCATCTTAAACATGTACCATTTATCCCGAACCCTCTCTCCCACTACTTGGAACACACAGTACCTTGCTGTTCCCTGCAGGTGCCCGACCTTGCTATGAACCTAGAACTTGAACTTGAACCTAGAACCACCTCACTGTGACTTAGCGCGCATGCCTTGCCTCTGCTTCCTCACCTGTCCTCCCAGATGCTGGTAACCTGCCTTCCACTCTCCAGGGAGGTCAACTTGCCCCTCCCACACCTAAGTGGCCACACCCACATTTGTCTTTCCATCTTTCATGCCCAGCCCAGCTGTTCCCCTCTCCATGGCTCAAGTTGGGGCACCTGTCCTGGCAGCTTCAGCAGAAAGTCAGGAGCCTCAGACTGGCATTCTCAGAGAACCAAAGAGCTGCTTCCCACACTGAGCAGCTTCGGCATTCGCTCCAACTCAGCTGGCTCCTCCTGCACACATCAGGGTCCTGAGAAGCCTCTGACCCAAGCAGGCCTGTGCCCAGTGGCCCTCAATGTCCTTTCTTGCATGTGAGGCTCCTAATGGCCCCCAGATCCCAAGACGAAGCGAGCAGAGCTCTGAGCACCCAAAGCCCCCTCAAATGATGGCCTCCCCACACCAGGGGGCGCTGGAGCCCAAGAAAGGCCCTGAAGGTCCATCTGAAATTGAAGTCCAGTGACTGCAGCTGTGGCTCTCTGGAGTCCCTCTCAGTTTGCTGCACACCCTCCTGCACCCACGCCAGACTCAGTTAGCTACAGAGCCTGCACCGTGACAGGTCTGGGGCTGATGGAGACAGATCCCAGCTCCACAGCTGGACTGTACAAGCTCAAACCTTCCTTCCTGGCTTGGGGGCTGGAGGGACACAGCCACCAGAGCACCCTGGGGCAGGGCAGGAATGCAGAGTGCCCCACAGTCCCCATGTGGCAGGAGCCCCGCTTCCTGGGCCGCCGGCCTGCGGGACCCAGGCAGCAGCTACATCCTCTTTTGGGGACCCACGGAGAGGACTGAGGTGCAAATATTCTGTACCCCAGAAGCTGTCAGGGTCCCTCTGTGACATGTGCCCTACATTTGTGCAGTGACACAGGCCCCCTGCCAGTGTCTCCACCTGACCTCTGGCCTCCCCAGCCTACACAGCACATCCAGGAGGCCTCGTGCTGACGTGTCCAGCAGTGTCCCGGGAAGGAGCAGCCGGATCCTCTGTCCAGAATACTGGGTGCCTCAGGGTCCCTCAGCAGGAGAATCCACATGGCTCATGGCTCCAGAAGGGCTGGTGGCTCAGCTTGTTCCCAGCCCTCTGCACACTGCCAGCCGACTGGCATGTTCAAGTAGCCATAGACCAGGGCAAGACCAAAGGGGAGGCAGGAGGACACCGGGAAGACCTTAGGCTACAGGCACTGCGCGTGAGGACACAAGCTCCCCACGTCATGCCCACGGCTGCACACCGAGCCCCGCAGCACCCTCTGACCGGCCCTGCTCAGCCCCAGGTTGTGGCCCCATCTCCCAGGTTCTGCACACACCCACAGGGCTGGCTCTCGGGACAACTGAGTTGCCCCTGCTTGGGGGCAGCTGAGGGGACAGGGATGACACAGTGCCCACCCGTGGTCGTGCAGGGCACCACCAGCCCTGGATGGCCGGCCCACTCCCTGTGGTGACCCCTGGTGGGGTCATAGTCCCTGTCTGGCCCGGCTGCAGATAGCCTCCCCACACAGCTAAAAACAGCCCCTGCCACTGGCCACCTGGCCACCAGCCTGGAGTCTCGGCCTGGTGCTGGCCTCAGCCCGGGCTCCCGAGCGCTGGGCTCAGCTCCTCCCCACACCTCTCCCTCTGTCAGCCCCTGACCTCCCCACACCATGGCCCAGACAGCCGGTGAGGCTCACAGGCCTCATCTCAGAGTGACCGCAGGGTGCAGAACAGATGGATGGTGTCGGAAGGACAACCTGCCCCTAAAGCTTACAGGCCGGCGGGACTGCCGCACAGTGCCATGCAACCTGTGGACAACGCACCTCACAGGAAGTTCTCGCCTGTGATCCCAACCCAGCTTCCAGAGCAGGAAGGCACCACGCCTCACGGGGACCAGTCACCTTCCGCCCAGGCCCCTGGGCACTTAGTGATGGAGGGCTTCTGATTTCTGTCCCACCTGGCCTCTGCTCCCCTAGCCCTGAGCCAGCACTGATGGGGCTCCTGACCCAGGACGCACAGGGACCCCCACCCCCTCAGGGGACACCGCACAATCCCCGTGGTCCCCCAAGAAGCCCCAGGGAATTGTCCACCCCAGGTCTGCCCTCCAGCCCAGCCCCACTCCACTGGCCAAAGCTGTACCTCTGTCTGCTCCCCACAGCGAGCCCTGCCACTTCTCAGCTCGGCCTTCCCTCCTGCCTCCTCCTGCCTCCTCCTCCAGGAAGCCTCCCATTCCCTGCCTTGGCCCATAGCAGCTGTGCCCCTCTGGCTTCCCTGGGCCTCTCCCGGGTCATCCACCCTCCCACCTCAACCCCACCTCCCCGAAGCTGGTCACGCAGCCCCAGAAGCATGTGGTGGCCCAGGACAGGCCGGCTGGGGACAGGGCTGGGAGCAGCAGCTCTAGGCGAGGGCCTGGCTGTCCCTGGGCCTGACAGGCTGCTGACAGGAGCCAGTTGGCTCCAGCGACAGGCAGCCGGGGGAGGTAGCACCTGTCAGCGTCCTGCCCTTCATGCTGCGCAGAGCTGAAGGCCTGCCTGTCTGGAGGAGCCCCGGCCACTCCTGTGCTGCAGGGGCTGAGCTGTCTCGGTGCCGCCACAGCGGCCCGGAGCTGAGCCCTTGTCCCTGTCCTGCAGGCATGGACGTGGCCTCCTCTCGAGGCCCGGGACCCACCTGCTGGTGTCTGGGCGGCAGGCCAGCCCACCTGGGTCTCGTGCCTTGCTCTACCACAGTGTGCCCACATCTCTGCCTCCCGTCTGGAGCAGAACCATTCCCGCTTGCCCTTCTGTTAGCCCTTCTTTAAAGACAGCTTTTTCTTAACGAATTTTTGTTGTTTTTGTTCTTAGAATGTCTAAAATTCAAGCTGTTTTTGTAAGCTACAGGAGAGTCTCTTGCAGCCATGTGAGCAACATGTAGGTTTGCTTGCTCCTGCATTTGTAGGAGATTCCTGCCCTGGTCTTTATGATGTTTTCCCTTAGCAAAGCATTCCTGTGGTTCCAGATAAACATCGGCCCTGCAAATGTCAAGGCCAGACCCTCCTGCCCTCCTTCCATTCCTGCCTCCCCACCCACGTGGGCAGCTGCTGTTAGTTTGGGGTTTACCCTCCATTGGTTCTTTTAGCAAACACCAGAAGCACACACGGACCTCTCCAAGCCCCTTCGGAGCCTTCTCTAAGCACACCCGCCCTTGCTCTGCCCTGGAATGCGGAGTTCTCAGCATCACAGACAGCAGCCCCCGTGCCCTTCCTCGCTGCCATGTGGATGGGCCAGAATGTCGCAGATGCCAGGGTGTCCCAGGGCCCTTTCCAGGCTCTTGTCCTGTTCAAAGAATTGGATGGGACAACTGGAAAACATAAAACTTTAACGTTTATTGAAAATATTAAAAGCCTAAGAAGAAGAGCTCTGGGAGAAAGAAAGAAGTGAGGGAAAGGAGAGAGAGAGAGGGAGGGGGAGGGAGGGAGAGAGAGAGAGAGAGAGGGAGAGAGAGAGAATACGCCCTGCACAGAGCAGGCCACTGCAGGAGAGAACCAGTGGCCACAAGGCTGATGGCCACCATCTTTTACATCTTCCTCCAGCCATCAGATCTGGGCTGTCCCACGCACCTGCAAGCTGCTCAGCAATGTGTCCCCGCCATGATGGACAGCTCTCCATGACTGAAGGTCATGCCCGTTACCCTGCCAGTCTGCCATGCCCTAATCTCCTGCCTCGAGGATGCCGTCAAGCAGCCTCTTCAGGCATCGGGTAGTCTTCCATTCTCCCCACCACAGGGAGCAGCCTGGGCCAGGCCCTTGCTGGTCCCAGCATGCAGGTAGCAGAGACGCACAGACATAGCTCAGGGCCGAAGGCTCCCGACAGGAGCAGTAAGGACAGCTGTCTCTGCAGAGCCTCGCCTGCTCGGCGGGTTGTCAGACCTTTGCCATTCTGACACATTTCAGTGTCACGGAAATTCACGTTTCTTTCATCTGAGCATGGTCGGGCCACCTGTTCATGTGGGAAGCGGCTTTGATTTCTTCTTTTACAAACTGTTCATATCTTTTGTCTGCTTCACTACAGGCTGATGGGCTTTCCCTTCCTCTTTTAGGAAGCATTTGTGTAGCAGCGATCTTAGCCCTGTGTCTGGGTCATTGGTCCCAGACATTTTCTGTGTGTCCTTTGGCACAGGCCATGGAGATATCGACATACGGAGGCCTTGATTCTGAGCAGGCAAATGCACTCCTCTTGGCTTGGCTACGTCCTGGGCAGCCGTCGTAGGAAATGTGTGGGTCCACTTTTATCTTCATGCATATGGCTGCCTGTTGTCCCAAACCCAGATGAAAAACTCTTTTCCTCACTTGGGACAGCGCTGAGACCACATCCCACTGCCTGTGGGTCTATTTCTGGATTTTCTCTCCACTCCCTGGCTGCCCCTGCCCCCATGTTCCCTGTCTGAGAGCTCTCACCCCAGCCTCTTAGGTGGCTGGGTCTGATTGTCTGTCCCACCTGCACACAGGAGAAATGGGGACAAGCAGAGTGCAGAGCACAAGGAGGCCTTGGCTTCAAGACTGCAGGAGACCCAAGGTGACATGTGGGACCCCAGGCCAGAGTTAGCACAGCCAAGCCCCCTGCACCCAAGGGGCCAGCGTGACCTGCCTGGAGCCCTGAGAGAGTCTGGGACAGTGACCTCAGCAGGGCCCTATGCTGTCTGCCATGCTGCGTCCTGGCTCTGCCTTCATAGTCCCTGCCCTGGGCTGCTGTGGAAGGCAGGAGCAGATGGAGACCGGACATGTCCGGGCATGGTGTCCTGATCCCAAAGGTGGGGCTGTGGGCCCCCACCTCAGAGGGCTCAGCACACAGGGCAAACACAGCCGGAGCACAGTGCTGGCTGGGCCGTGGGGTTTTCACCCTCTTTCCTTCCTTGTCCTTCCCTCCTCTTCACTCTGCATGCGCTTGTAGTTGTTATCTTTCCATATTTCTAACGAGTTGAGATAGGACTAGCGCTGTGCATTTCACCCACTGAAGGTGTGAAATTCAGTGGTTCCAGTACACTCAGAGGCATGCAACCATCACCCCACACTAATTTTACAACCCTTGCGTCACCCCCGAGAGAAGCCACGTCCTGTTCACCATCCGTCCTCGCACCGCGCCACCCCTGTCCTGCGGGATCCCTACCATGCCCCCCATCTCTACAGATTTGCCTGTTCTGGACGCTACATGTGCATGAAGCCATGCAGTGTGTGGCTTTGCATGTCTGTCAGCTTAACATCTCTGAGGATTCTTCCCCGTCACCACCGGGGTCAGCACTTCATTCCTTTTTATTGACAAACGAAGTCACTTTTCATGAACCACACTGGATTTCTCTGTGCGCGTGTTGGTGGACAATCGGGTTGTGCCCACTGCTTGGATATCGTGGGTAAGGCTGCTGTGACTCTCTGGGCAGCTCCCAAGCAGGCACCTTCTCACCGCTCTTGACTGTACCGGGAGTGGAACTGCTGGGTCGTACGGTGACTCAGCTAACAACTGGAAGAGCGGCCAGACTGCTTTCCCAAGGGCCTCCCCACTGCAGTGAGCCCCCGGCTCTGTCACACTGGTCCTTACCAACACATGTCCCTGTTTGTCCTGCATCCTGCCGTCGCCCCACTGAGTGCAGTGGTACCTGGGGACACCAGCTGGCTTGGACGTCCTAACGGCACTGGCGTCTTTTCTCCTGCTTAGTAGACACTCACGTGTCTTCTCTGGAGCGATACCCGTTCAGATCCTGGTCCTCTTTTTTTTTGGTACTAGGAATCCAACTCGGGACCTTGCGCTTGAGAGGCAGGCAGCGGAACCGCTGAGCTAAATCCCCACCCCTATCCTATCCTGGCCCATTTTCTGACTGAGTGATTTATCTTTTTATTGTCAGTTATGAGAGTTCTATGTATATTCTGGATACAAATCTCCCATCAGACTTCTTGCGTGAAAGCGTTTTCTCACATTTTCTGTGGGCTCCCATAACGCTTTCTGTGAGATATTCTCTTGCAACACAAGTGTTTCTTTTTTATTTTGATGCAGTTTAATTTATTGATTCTCCTCTCATCACTTGTGCTTCTAGTGTCTTTGTCTAAGAAGTTATTGTTTCCATTTATGTGTAAGCCGGGCTCACAAGCATTTCTCTGTGTTTTCCCTAAGATTGCCATGGTTCCAGCCCTTGACTCAGGTCCGTGGTCCACATCGACTTCCCTTTTGTGTGCAGTGAGAACAGCCAGCTGCTTCTCTTCCGTGGATACCAGGTGTGGGCTCTGCTTTATTCTGATTCAGGAAGTAATCCATACTTTTTATAGAAATTTGGGTTTTGAACAACACAAAGAATTAGAAAGTAAGTGCTACCCCCAAGTCTGCCTTCCAGAGCCTTATGAAGTTTATACTTTGTAGTTTCTACATCTTCGGAAGTGAGATCATGTCACTCTGCTAGTTTTGGTGACACAAAATACTTCTGTGTCATCAAATGCTTGTCCGTCCTCTGATGTCATTTCATCAGTTTCCCTTTGGAAGTCAGGCCCCAAGGGTGGTACCCCGGGAAGGGGGGTCAGTGCCCTGCCGAGACCTCTGCTCCCTGCTGGGGCTCAGGAGGCACCTACAGGCCGGGCAAGGCCCTTGACAGTCACCAGGCCCTGACCACGGGCACCTGCCCCCAACACCCTGAGTGCTGCTGGGCACTGGGTCTCGTGGCCTCTTGTTGCAGCAGACCTCCCCAAGGAAGACAGCAGAGCAGGCTAAGACGTCTCTCAGGTATGTGTTCATGTGGTGAATTTGAATTAAATTATTTTCTCTTCTTTCCAAATTGTTTTGAGTCTATAGAAAAAAATTCTGATAAGCCAATTCTGATAAGAAAATACAGTACAGGACTTATATTTACAGGCTAAGAATCCTATTGGAAAAACTTTTAAATACATTTTTATTATCTTGGGAAGACAAGTTGTTAAGAAATAATAATGTTCGCTTCCTGTCAGCCAAGTGTTTTTCCATTTCCTGTGTCATACGTTTGGCCTCCACCTGGTTGACCTCCCTGGCCTCACAGGCAGGGTCGGTGGTGCTGAGGAAGTCAGCGTTCCTTGGCTAGCACCAGGGATGCAACGAACTTTCCCAGGAGGCCGGAGACGCCGCCTGGCTCTCCGAAGGGAGCTGCGGCTCAGGGCCGCACGCTGGGGAGGTGGTCCCGGTCTCCGGAGTCTCTTGAACCAGGAGCCACGAGCCACTTTTGACCACGTCTGGCCCCAGATCCAGTTCCCTTTCGTTCTGTCTTTCCAAGTTGCCCCTGGCAGCCCTTCTTTTAAACTATTGTTTTCTTGTGAAAACAACCGCTGGTGGGACCAACACGCCCGGCTCCCTGGGGCTGGTGCTGTGGTCCCACTGTGCTCAGAGGGAAGCCCGCACACGGCACAGCTGCTGGTCAGGAGGACGCTTCTGAGCAGCTGGACACTGGGCGGGGCAGCTGGACACATGGCTCTGTTCCCCACGACACAGGACGAGACGGGCGCCATGCGGGGCTCCCGGGCCTGTGCACACTCATCCTGCATCTGCCCCAGCAGCGCATCCCCCACACCCAGGCGTCCTCACCGGCTGGCTCTCTTCCAGACCTGACACAGGCAAATTCCTCAGGATGCCAAGAGTCCATAAACTGGCTTGAGAAAGTAAACAGCAGGAGCCTAAGATAAAGGAACAGGTTGAGAGAATCCAAAGAATGTTTAAATTACTCATCTTAAATAAAAAGAAAAAAGAATCCAAGAGGGCTCATACCTGTGATATGGGCCGCATACCCGGAAGTGGCCACGTTTCCCCAGGCTCCACCCTCTCGAGACGCATAGATGTCCCCTGCTCTGGGAAACAATGCAGCCCTCTCTCTCTTGCGGGCCCCGCCCTATTTCTTTGTGTATGCACCTTTTAATTTCTGCCTGATAAAACCCTCCCTGAGCCAAGAACTAGAAATTCTTTTCCAGACAGTAGGCGGAGGATCTGTGAACTTATTCTACAAGCAGGACAGGTTAGGTTCCTTACCTCAACCTTAGGAAACTCCTCTGGCCCTGTGTGTGACAAAAGGACACCTTAGAGGAAGAGGAGGTAGCAGTGGGGATGGAGAGCTGCTGGCCTCAGTGGCACAGAAGCTGGGCGCAAGGAAGCTGCATTTCTGCAGTGTCCTGGAAAAGCAGGTAGCCTGGCTCACTGTGGCTTCCAGGGTCCCCTGGCTGAGGCTGCTCGGCCCCAGCTCTCCGGGGGCTCAGCTCACCTGTTTGGATTCTAGAAGCTTCAAACCATCCCCTTCAAGATGCTACACTTATCAGTGTTTACAAGGGTAGACGGGTGTGTGCAGATTCAGGAAGAAAAGCACCCTATGGGGAAGGTGCAGCTGGAACAGCTGTAAAAGGCGAGGGCTGGGCTCCCTGGGAGCCAAGAGGAGCAGACCGATGGGGGAGGCGCGGGGACTGCTCCCTCCCCGCATGGCCACCCTGGGCCAGGCACAGTGCTGGCTCCTGGGTCACCATCTGCACAGACAGAGCTCCTGGCTGGTCTGTCAGTCCTGGCCCATCACCCCCCACAGACCCAGCGTCTGACCTTCAGAAAAGGTGGAGGCACTGACTGGAGACACGCTGCCCCTGGGATGCCTGCTTTGCCTCTGAGAAAGCCGGACAGTCCTTGCCGGGGGGGATGGGGTCCGGTGCCCACAGGACAGGCTGGCCACCTTGTAGACCCTAGACCAGCCAGGCAGCCAGAAGCCCCTGGGAGCACTGCCAGGGCTGGGGCCCCCACCTGGTTGCAGCCCAGCCACTGCCAACCCTGTCCAAGCTTCCACAGCAGAACCAAGTGGTCCCTCCAGGGCCGTCCTGGGGGCTTCCCTGGGTGGGCAGGGTGCAGCTGGCCAGCCTGCAGGGGCGGGGGCTACGGGGCAGCCAGGACCTAGTCCAGGCCTCACCTCCCCCTCTGACCTCGTTAGACCCTCAGTGCAGCGAGCACCCTCTGCAGTCAGCTCCTACCCCGGCTGCCCCACACCTACAGCCACACCCCTAAGAGAATCCTGGGGACGCAGGTGACCCTGGAGGCACAGCCCCTCCCCGGCTTGTCTGGAGGGGGTCAGCTCTCCGGCTTGGAAAGCGCTCACCCTTCAGGCTCCTCTTTGGCGCCCTGCAGCTGGAGACAAGGGGAAGGCGTGGCCATCTGCACTCCTCCTGGCCGAGCCTCTGAGGCCCTGCAGCTCCCTGGCCGGCTGAGCTGCGCCCACTCCTCTGACGTGCGTGCGTCCACATCTGCAACGCGGAATCAATGCACTTCTGTCTCGCACGTGGTGCGTGAGCTGGGACCCAGCCAGACAGACCGGCCTGTGTGAGAGGTCCTCTTGTTCCTGCCACCCCTCACCAGCTCCTGGTCTTCCCCGGCCTCACAGAGGTGTCCTCCTAGGTCACCACGGTCACTGATCGGATTCTCCTGACCTCTGTGTCCCCATCACCAGGAGCCAAGAACCAGGAACAGTTCTCCATGGCAGGGTGCAGCTGCCCTAGGACCTGCCCTAGGACTGCCCCCGGGGACACCGTGGCCAGCAGCTCTCCCAGCAGCAGCTCTGAGGACCCCAGCCTAGGGACCTGCCTCCCACTCGCTCACAAGAGGTTGAGGGCTCACCTGGCCTGTCAATCACACTGCTCTGCCCCGCCCCCGGCTCCCCAGCCCAGAATCAGCAAGGATCTGGGACCCTGGGGAGCACCAAGCTGCCCAGGCAATCCCCATCTCTCCCTGCCACAGAGAAGTGTCCCCCACAGCAGAAGGAAGTCAGAGGGACCCCAGAGTCCCAAGGGAGGATGGAGAGGACCCTTGGATGTCAGTGGTCACAGACCCAGGGCCAGAAGAGGAGGCCTCTGTTCCCGGCCACCACATCACCCTTCCTGCCTGTGGCTGGGGTGGCCCCAGGGACCCCGGCCTGAGCCACGGAGGCCAAGGGAGGGTTCGGGCCCTTGAGCCAGTGGTAGTGGGAGACAGAGCCACTGGACTGGAGGACCAGCCCAGGCCCAGCCCGAGCAGACCCTGTGCCTGCACAAGACCCGTCTCCAGGCTGGAGATGAAGGAACCCTCAGGCCAGGGCGGCATGGCCCAGGGCTGTGGTTCCCACCGCTTGTCCCCCCAGACCCCGGGAGAGACCTTGGTTTCCGGGTCTGTGGCTCTCCCCGCCATACAGCAGACCACAGGCCACGCTCCATCTCTCAGAGAGGGGCAGAGGCCCATGGGGCGGCCCTGATCCCGGAATGGCCCGAGCTTCTCTCTGCCCCCACACAGTGGGGCCGTAGGTCCAGGGCGACATGTGTGACGGCCTGGGAAGGCCAGGCTGTGCCCCTGTGGCTGGCTGGGAGGGGACACGGGAACCCTTTCGCGGGAAAGAGCCTTGTCAGAGGCAGAGCCAGGACTGGTGAGCTGTGCAGTGGCAGCCACCTCCCCGTCACATGTCCTGTCCACACCAGAGCGGGGTCTGGATGCTGAGGTGCTGGGCTGACCGAGGTCACTGCAGGGGGGAGGCAGGCGGCTGTGCCTGCCCCGCCCCAGGGTGCTGGGGCTGGAAGTGCCTGGGCACTGTGGCAGGGGCCCATCTGTCAGTTAGGTGCCATCCACTCCAGCTCTCGTAATTGTGTTTATCCGAGATTCAGTTACAGTTAGAGCTAAGGACCCTCGAGGAACCAATGACAGAGTGGGTGCTGGTCACAGGGCCCTGGGCAGATGCCCAGGAGAGAAGCACCAGGAGAACACAGGTGTGCCGGCGACACCGCCCCGGGCCTCCCCATCCCCAGAGCCCCAGTACCTGGAGGAAGGCACCAGCCCCACCTGAACGCTCCCAGCCTGCCAGCACCACAGTGGCCCTCACAGGGCTGGCTCAGGACGCCATGCCGGGGGTCCTGCTGCCTGGACTGGGCCCTGACCCGGCACAGGCCCTGCGTCTGCACTCTGCCCTAGGCCCCAGAGGTCCACACACAGAGCACACTGCCCGGGCAGCCCCAGCTCCCAGTGGGGACGCGCAGAGATCCTAAGTCAGCTCTGCAAACGCTGAATAAGGTCCCCCTTGTGGGTATCCAGATTGGGGCGTGGACCTGCAGCTTTGGGGGGACACACAAGCCTGTGGTGGACACACCGGGTCCTGGAGGGGGCGTCCAGGAGGCAGCTCTGAGCTTGTCCATCACCCAGCAAGGCCAGGCCTCCCTTGCCGGGGGCCAGGATGAGTCTCTTCCTGGGGTCCCTCCAGGTCTCAGCCTAGGGCATCCTCGATCTATGGCACCTGCACTCGAGCTGAAGGAAATCAGTGACTGTGCCGAGGGTCCGGTGGCCACTGACAGTGCACAGCCCTCTCGGCGCTCTCCTCCGATGCAGCGGGGGCCGCTCTGTCCCTGGCCCCTGGCAGCCTCTAAGCTGATTTGCTGCAGCTGTCTGAAACTCCACACTGCAGGGGAACCTCAGTCACTGCTCCATTCCAGCCTCAAACCCTCTCCCAGTCCCATGAATATCCCGAGCCAGCAGGCAAGGGCTGGAGCCACGGCCACCCATCGCAGGCTGTGGGCCAGGGCTGTGGACAGGCATTCCCCTCCAGGAAGGGTGACCTCCCCAGGTCCCTAACGCCGGCCCTCCTTTCAGAGGCTCTTGCCACCCCAGCTTAGGAGGATGCATCGTGGGCACTCACTGAGAGACACTCCAGGCCAGGACCTGACCATGTCACTGTGTGCCAGAGAGAGCCCAGGGTGTGAGGACACCCACCCTGGATCACCTCCCAGGCCCGGAACCAGCCAGGTGGGTCCAGGGACTCCAGGGCGCTCCAAGACCCAGGCTCTGCACAGAGGCTGGCCCGGCATGGGAGGAGCATCAGGGCCAGCGAGACCAGAGCCATCGCCTGCATCCTTCCAGCCCAGCTCCACCAGCCTCGCTGTGATCTCCACCAGACCTGAGCCGAGGAGCACATGGCAGAAGGAGCTCCTCCGGGTGCCCAGAGGTCCTGCCGCCTCCCCTCCTCCCCACCCCCCCAGCCAGCGAGCGTGCGTCAGGGCCTTGCAGGCTGCCTAGGACACTGCCCTGTCCCTGTCCCTCTCCCAGGCATCTCTGTCTCCTGCCCACCCCGAGTCCACCCCACCCTCCCACTGCGCTCTGTGACTGTGACCAGCACCCTGGCTGGCCAGGCCCCTCTGTGACCTTGCTCTGTGGCTCAGCCCGCTTCACGCTGGTGTCAGAAGCCAGTCTGGATGGGGATTCGGATGGACGCCTTTTAGTGGGGGTGGAGTGTGCGTCCCATTGGATCCGAGGGTTTCCGCTGACCTCTCGTACCCAGAGCCCGGAGACAGGATGGTCTGCAGGGGTCGTGGGCACGGTGACATTGTGTACTGAGAAGGCGCAAAGCTGGCTGTCACTACAGACCCTCAACCCAGGGCCCAGGTCATACAGCAGCCATGCCAGCCTGCGACCCACCCCAGCCTCCTGACCCCAGCTCCACACGGCCCTGAGCCTGTTCTCTGTCCTTCAGCATGCGTCCATGACAGCACCCCACTCTCCTGTCCACACAGCTCCACCTACGTGAGACAGGAGCAGTTTTGTGGCTGAGTTGCCAACGTGATGAAAGAAAAGCGCCCGCCTTCAGAAGGCGACTGCAGCTGGTGATGTTAGGGCCCAGCTTCCCCCAAGGCCGGTGCCCACATACCTGCCGTCCCATGCTGAGCAGGCTCCCTCCTGAGGTCAAAGCCAGCGAGGTGGACAGGCCCCTTTGAAGCGGCATGGCGTACGTGTGAGGCAGGTCCTGGCAGCCCTGGTGTTGCTCCAGAGGCAGACAGGGCTTGGTACACGGGCTCTCTGGCCACCCCAGGAGGACACGCGTCGCAGGCGTGTGTGGACCTGCCCTGCCACCCGTTCCCCTCCTTAGCTGTCTCCCTTTCTTTCCTCCAGAAGTGACTCTCCCCAACCAGCGGCCCTCCACGGACTGCATATAGCAGGCCAGGCTGGCCAGGCAGGGTCCGGGGCAGACTGAGAAGTGCATAGGAAACAGAGTGGCTCTGCGTCTGAGCCCCTGTGGCCATCTGGTCTCCCTGGAGAGATGCCCTGAGACCCAAGCTACCTGAGGAAAGCCGAGCAGAGAGGTGGACAGCGCTCTGATGCCATTGTCTAACCTCCTGGATCCAGCTATACCTGAAGCCATTCGCATGCCCTAGTTCTAGAAGCCCATCAATTGTCCCATTCTCAGTTGTGAGGAAGGTGCCCGCTACTAGCACAGCCCGCTCTCTCAGCAGGAGGCACTTCTCCAGAGCTGGGTGTGGAGCTGGGCCAGCCGCTCTTGCCTGCTGGGGCTGGGGCAGGGCAGTGGAAGGAGCCATATCTCCTCGAGACTCAGCTCCCTCTGCCAGGGCCTGGCACGCTCCAGCCTGGCCACATCCGCCCGAGAGGTCAGGGCCAGGAGACCCCAACGCAGAGACCCCTCCCAGAGGCCACTGAGGTTCCTGCCGACCTGGCCCTGGCAACCTCAAGGCCAAGGACATGGCATCAGGGTTGGAAGTGCAGGACCTGTAGCTGCCCCTCCACCCAGCCAACGATCAAAAGGGTACACAGAGGCCCAAGGGTGCCAGCCAGCCCCTCCCTGTCACCCTGCTCCCTGTCGTGTGAGCACATGGGTTGGGGTGACCCTGGCAGCCTCATCTCTCCAGCCTGATACATATATCCACCTGGGCCCTGCCCCTGACCACCGATACCACCAGGCCACGCAACCTTGGTGCTGGGAGCCACAACTCCACGAAACAGCGAGAGCTTCCAGAGGCCTTGGCACATCTCAGGGTGAGCCTCCTCAGGCCACATGCCCAGGCAGGCCCCAGCACCCCAGGTTTACAGAGCAGAGGCCTGCTCCAGGCCCCGTGGCCCACACCCTGCAGGGCCTAGGAGCTCCCAGCACCCTGGAGGTTGTCAGATGGCAGGCGAGAGAGGACAGCTGTGCTTCACCAGCCTCCTCCGCCGCAGCTCTAGGTCACCGAACCCCCGGGGCCCTGCGCAGCCAGCAGAAGACAGTCCTGGGGGCCCAGTGGGGACAGCTAAGAGCTGAGGGTCACGCCTGAGGCCCTGGGGAGCTGGATGGCAGCACAGGGAGGGCCCTGGAGAGGGGCAGTTGGGTCAGGGCCCCCGCCGTCCTCTCCAGGCCAGGGCTGACAGCAGCTGGCCCAGCCCATCCTGCTCCTTCTGGGAAGCGATGCAGCTATTTTTGCTGTCTGACAGTGCAGCGAGGCCAGCCACTGTGGCTTATCTGACAGAGGCAGCTTTGTGCCCCTGGCCTGGGGCCCCCGGGGTCCAACCCAAGGCAGGCACACTCTGGGGAGAGGCTCCGTCACCCAGTCACACAGGCCTCCCCGGAATCTCCCAGGACAGGGCTGACTGCAGACCTGGGTCGGGCTCCTGAGAGCCTTGAACATGCCCATGAAGGGCCTCCCTTCTTCAGGGACACTTGCTGGTGTTACTGGGGCCCACCAGCACCCCCAGGCTTGGAGGTGCTGAGCCCCCAGCTCCCCAAAGTGGGGGCCTGAGCCTTGGTTTCACTAAACAGAGGGCCCCTCCTGCTTCAGGGGCCCAGGTCTCTTCCCTGAGGCCTGACAGGTGAGTTTGCAGTTGGCGGGATATTTCAGCACAGAAATGAGATGGAGGAGGCCAGGGCTCCGGGGACCCAGCAGGATGTGCGAGGGAACACAAGGGGAAGGGCCCTGCCCTCCTGCGACCATGGTGGGCTGGGGACCCCACACCCGAAGCTCTGCACATGTACTGGCTGCTGGAAGCCTCAAGGAGCCCCGGATGGAGGGGCCCAGCTGCACCCCAGGACAGCCAGAGCAGGCCTCACCCTGGCAGGCTACACTGCAGCCCCAACAACCCCATGAGGTCACAGGGAATGGGTCTCAGGCCTCGCCACCACCTCCCTGTCTGGGGCCCTCAAGGTGGTTCCGGTCAAGCCCACACAGCAGCTGAGCTGGCCCTCGAGGCCCATGCTGGGAGGAGGTGTCACGCCTGCCACCTCACCTGGGCAGCACCGAGGCTGGCGCGGCCTCCAGTCCCTCCTCCTTGGTGCTCCGTCAGGTGAGGCGGCTGATGGTCCATAACTCCCCCTAACAAACGGGCGATGCGCTGGAGGGGCACTTGCAGAACAGGGAAAGGCAGAACACCAGCTCTGCCTCGAATCCCTACCCTGGGGAGCTCCGGGCAGCAATGAAAACCGTTCTGTTTGTCCTGAGTGGCTGGATAGGTGGACAGACACCATGGAGGCCTCTCCCTGGCCACACGGTAGGAAGCAAATCTTCATGGGGAGCAAGCACATGAGCAGCCCTGACACCCCACAGCCCATCCCATAGCATTCCCGGGCTCCAGGAGGTTCTGTTCTGTGTGGTTCCTTCCCCACCCCACTGCCGGACCAGGTTCTGATTTCCATCCGCTTTGCCCCTTGGACGGCATAAAAGTCGACTTCTCGAAGAGTGTGCTGTGTGGCTTCCCTCTCCGGCCCGGACATCTTCGAGGCTGTCCCCTCCATTGAGTGGCACCCGGCACCCCACCAACACGACCCTCACTTCCTGCTGACGCCTGCAGAGACGTCGTCCCGGTCTGACGCTTTACCAACAAGCTGCTCCCACATTCGCTCCCAAGTCTTACTCCGGATGAGTGCTTGCCTTCTCTCTGCTAAGTCTTTCTGACCAGAGCTGCTGTGCCAGCGGAGAGGAATACTTAACTCTGTAGGACCTGGTCACAGTGTTTTGCAAAGGAGTTGCCCAGTTGTCAGCATCCAGCGGTGAGAAGTGCTCTGTCCTGTGACTGACAAGGTCCCACGACTTCTAGTGGTGTCAATTTTTGTCGCTGATTAGCAGGGCTCTTCCCCCAACTCAGGCAAAGTCTCGAGCTGGATGGATCCACCCAGAGCCTTTCTGTCTGCAGACTGCACTCCACGGTCCCCGTGTGAGCAGAAGTTTGCCCCTCTGATGAAGCTGCACCTCCCCTTTCTCCTTTAGGTGAACCCCCCTGAGGAAAAAGGCCCTGGCTTTCTTTCTCAGGCCAGAGGCTGAGTGTCTTCATGCGGGCCTGTGGCGGGCACCAGCCTGTGTGTGAGGACAGCAGCGCTGGCTTTCCTGCACCTCCCTGCCATCCAGCACCACTGACCAGGATGCCCCTCTCGGTCTCCCTCTGCGGGAGCTGCCTCTGTACCCTGTCGCACAACCCAGTCCACTGTGGCAATTTCTCAGCACGCAAAGGGTCTGAAGGCCGCTGCGCAGTGCTCTGCAGTGAGAATCGCAGACTGGATGAGCTGTGAATCCCACCACAAGACACCAAGGACGAGGCGCAGACGTCTGGGCCATGGGTGCCCGTGGTCATCCTTGGTCCTCCCCACAGCCCCACCACTGCCCGGGCCGCCTGACTGTCCAGAACCCTTGCATTGGCTCCTTTCCCTTGTTTATTTGCACAGTCTCCGTCTGCAGGGCCTAATGATTCTGTTCCTCAAGGGGAGCTGGTGCACAGTCATCACACATCTCCATTCCCCTTCCCTCCCTCCACGCCTCGGTCCCCTTCTTTTTTGCAAAAATCTATCTCCCCATTTCTTCCAATCTCCCCATTTCTTCCAATCTCCCTGTTCCTTATTTTATGCTTCGATTTATTCATACTTTTAGTTTCTCATACAAGAGGATATTGAAGCCTGTGTGTCTGATTTATTTCACACACAATTAATTTCAGAATTAAGAGCCACTCCTATAAAATGACAGGATTTTAATGGAGATATCAATGAATCACTTGGGAGAAAATTAGCACTTTGACAATATGAGTCTTCGAATTCATGGCAGGGTGTATTTCTCCACTTATTTTCATCTCTTTCAAATTCTCTCAGCAATATTTCCTAGTTTTTACCATAGAGCTCTTATCTTAATGTCCCTGCCTAAATTTATTTCTAAGCTTTCCATATTTTGAATACTTCTGTAATAAGCTCTAAATATTATTTTTTCCAAATATTTGTTGCTAGTATACAGAAATACAAAGACTATGCTGACCCTGTATCCTGCAAACTAAGTGCAATTATTCTGAGTAGTATTTTATTGCCGATGTTTAGGGCTCCCTGTGTAAACAGTCATGATGCTGTAAAGATAAAAATATCTTTCCTATATCTATAATTCTCTGGGATTGGGCACCCTGCAGCCCCGGCCAGGATGCAGAGTGAAAGGTTTCGTGTCAGGGCTCACGTGGGCGTGTGAGCTGCAACTTCCACACCCGTGCCCCTTATCAGTTTGAGGACATTTCCTCCCTTGATAGTTGGTGAGTTTTCTTTCTTTTCTTCATCACAAATGGATGATGAGTGTTGTCAAATGCCTTTTCTGTACTTATTCAGGTGAACATATACTTTCCTTTTTTGTATTAATTGCTGAAATGACTAATTGGTTTTGGGTTTTTTTGGTTTTGGGGGGAATTTTTTGGTACTGGAGATCAAACTCAGGACCCTGCCCCTGCAAGGCAGGTGGCAGAATCACTGAGCTGCACCCCCAGCCCAGACTAATTGGTTTTGAATGCTAAACTAACCTGGCATTCCTGGGGCAAACCTCACCAGATCCTGATATATTATCTTTTTATCTATGTTCCTCAATTCTTTAAAAACTTTTTTTATTTTTTAGTTTTTTGAGGCAGGGTCTTGCTATGTAGTCCTTAAACTCAGGATTTTCCTGCCTCAGCCTCCCAAGTGCTGGGATTTCAGGCATGGACCACCACACCTCTCTCTCTTTTTAATTTTTAAAGGACATTTACGTCCGTGTTCATAAAGGATATGGATTTGCAGGGTCTTCTGCGAGGTTTGGTATTAGGATCACCCTATAAAATGAGTTGAAATGTTTTTCCCCTCCTCCTCTTTCCATTGTGTTTTAGATCTGCTCTCACATTTGCTGCTGTCTCCTTGTTGCCCCTTCTCCAGCTGGTGAATGTTTCATTTCTGGTATTTTATTGTCCACAGGACATTGTTTCGACTCCGTATTCCACTGTCTTTGTCTGCAGAGCATTGGTTTCTGTTCTGATAAGCAATTGATTTTCCAGATAATCTTCCTGGAGTCAAGCAGGCTGCACCGAGACTTCGGGAGGAGTCTCTTGGGTGTTTTCCCTCGTTTTGAAGAAAGCCTGTGGTCCTGGGATGCAGTCTTTAAGTCTTGCCCCTCCAGCATCACCCCAGTTTCCACGGAGACTGCAGGCCCAGCCCTGCCCCACCGTGGGCAGCTCCCTTCTGCGACCTCCCTTTCTCAGGTTCCCTTCTCAACTCCAGCTGCTCTGGGAGCCCCTGCCACCCCGTGCTCAGTCCTCAGCCCCACAGCATCCCCAACGCCGATTCGCACCCCTTCCACCTATTACAGGTTGCTCCCAGTGCCCAAGCTGTGCTGCTTGCTTCCTTTGTTTGCTCAGAGTTCACCTTCGCTGTCTTGAGGGAAAGGAGGCCAGGGCAAGCTCGGTCACTATTGCCAGAGGCTGACACCTTGTCTAGTGGGTCAAGTGACGCCCAGCTGCAGCAGGCAGCATGTGGGCTACTGGGCAGGGCCTCGGCTGTTGCCAGCTACTGCTGAGGCTCTGGTCCCCCTGCCACTGCCCTCCTGCTGTCCTCCTGGGTTCTCTGCATGGCTGCCTCTGACCTTCCCTGGCCCTGCATGCAAACCCTGCCACAACCTCCACCTTATGGCTCTCAGCAGCACCATGAGAAACAAGGCTGGCCTGGGAGTCAGATTCCAAGCTTCACGGGGCTTGTGATGCACCTGGGGCCATCCATCCAGGAGCCAGGTCACAGCACTGGCCGGTGGCCTGGGAGCTGGGAGGAGCTGGAGATACAGGAAGGAGCCCCCCTGCAGAGAAGCAAACGCCACCATCACTGCAGCCAGGGCCAGGAGCAGGGCTGTCCTTGCTTCCCAGGGCCCTGCAGAAGAGCAGCAAGAGAATCTCACTGGGCAGAGGCCCCTGCAAAGGGTCATAGCCCGAGGAGAGGAAGACTCGAGAGACACTGAAGACTGGGAGCTAGTGCCAGGGGACAGGGCTCTGTGGCCCAGTGAGGCACTCACAGGCCACAGGTTAAGAAGAGGCCCTAAGGTGCCCTGGTGTGGAGGACCTCACTGGGTGGAACTCCGGGGGACTCCGGGGGACAGGGGTCCTGTGCTCCCCAAAGCAAAGGAGGGAGGTGGCAGAGTGTCCCCTGTGCCCACACTCGGGGAGCCCAGGACCCGCTGCTCAAACAAAGCGTCAGGTGGGAACTGAGGTCCAAGTAAGAGAAAGCGGCCCACACAGACAGGACAGGTGTCGGCCAGCTACTGCCCCACGCTGGTGCACAGAACGGACAGACGGGGCAAATGCCAAATCCTCTCGCAAAAATGCATCCCGCACCAAGTGTTTTCATAAAATAAGGCTCGAGAAGCTGTGTTGTTCAAACTAAACGTGAGGTTGGAAAGAAAGGGAAGGAAAAAAGCATGCTAAAGCCCTGATTCCATCTTGGGGACAAAAACCGCTGTGGGTGTATTATCAATGCTAGCAGAGAAACAGGATAAACACGTTGATCACAGTCTGAAGGCAGCCACGAGGAGAATGGTCTCATCTTCATATCACACGAAAGCGCAGGCAAGAAACGCCTGAGCGATGTAACAGAAGGACATGTAACAATGACGATGGTCAGCCTGCAGAGGTGGAACAACAGGAAACACCCATGATTTAAAAATACAAGATAAAATCTTGTTACAGTGAGACGCCTGTCAAATGCACCGTAAGGTAAACCCTGCAAGTTTTTGTTTCAAGGGAAGAAAGCAAAGTCAGCCACAGGTCAAGGTCAAAGCCAAGGTCAAGGCCCGGTGCACTGGGTCAGGACGCTCCTCCTACCCAGCACAGTGCTGAGCGGGGGATGGGAGACCCTCGTGAGGAAGAAGAGGGGCCCCAGGGCGACAGGAGGGAGAAGCCAGTGCGCAGGGAGGGTGTCGGGGGCGAAGTGTTTTCTCTGATCCGAAATATAATGCAAGCCAGGCTTGCTGGCACATACCTACAGTCCCAGCTACTAGAAGGCTGAGGCAGGAGGATCACAAGTCCAAGGGCAGCCTGGGTGACCTAACAGACACTGTCGAGAAAGTAAACCCGCAACTCAGTATGTCCCCACCACCCGCAAGGTACTAGGCGAGGTCTGGATTCGAGGCGACCTTCTGGGCCGCGCTCACAGCGCCCCTTCCGACCAGACGAGGAACTGCACTTCAGGAGACCCGGGTGGCCGGGCCTCCTGGGCACGCAAACCAGCGGGGATGCTGGATCCGGGAGCGGGCGGGCTCCACCCCGGAGCGGAGCGGTCAGCAGAGGACGAGGCCTCCTGCCACCTGCCGCGCCACGCCAAGGCCCTGCCTCAGGTGAAGCCCCACACCTGTCTGCTGGTGACAGCTAGGTGCGCCCTGAAACCAGATCCTGGGCCAAAAGAACGTCTTCGGAATTACAGTTCTTTTTAGCATCAAACGGGCCAGGTTTTCTGATCACAGTGCGATCCATCCAGGTGGGATTGAACAAAGGAGAAGTAAAAAATTGTAACAAAACTGATAAAACCACGGCTGCTGCAGATGCCACCCTCAAAAGCTAAGAGATGAGAAGAAAATGCTTACCTTCGCTTCAGTCACCACGAGGAGGGAAGGAAAATTCACCAGGTTATGCGGGAGGCAGAGCAGACAGCAATAAAACAAACTGGAGAAAGATGAGTGGGATTAAGTCACAGACCCAAGGGCAGGTGCCTCAGAGACAAACAATACAGAATAGGAAATTTTAAAAAATCATAGAAATAATACCTCAGCGTCACCGCTAAAATAAAAGACAGGAAGCGTAAATACACACTGTCAGGAAAGGTAACGCTTTCAGCCACAAATACAGAGGACGTTTTTGTTAAATTACAAGTTGGTCCAAGTTTTTTAAAAGAAATTTCACCCAGCTCCATAAACTACATAATTTTCTAAGAAAATGTAAATTACCAGAGCTGACTCTCGAAGAAATCCATAAAGACCCATAATTTTTAAAACCTAGTTATTTTTAACAACAAGACTTCCTATCAAGTTACAAAGGAGGCCACGATTTTGAATCCTATTCAGCTGTAAATAAGCAGGCCGAATTTAAAAACAAAGCTAAAGATGAATCTCCTCCAAAGGAAGTATCAAAGTCCCAAATCAGAACTCAGCACCCATAAAGACGTACAAATATTATGTCTCGATGAACACAATAATCAGGCCCTCAGACACAGCGAGAGCCGTCTGGGGAACGCAATGCTGTGTCCATAGCTCAGCGTGGGTTCCCTGCTCTTCAACCCCACCTTGAATTTCCTAGCCCTGGTAAGTGGCACCTGCAGGAGACCAGCACAGAAACTCCTCTGGTAAGGTTTCCAGGGAAATCTTTTATTTTCTGGACAAGAAACAGCACAGTCTTTGCCCTTCATTCTTCTTCTGCTTCTCCTTTCCTGGAAGGCAGAGATGATGCTTGAGGTGCGGCAGCTTCCGGGCACCACGAGGCGCTGGGGAGCAAGAAGACAGCAGGAATCAGGTACTAAGGGGCATTCTGAGCCAAAAGGGATGGCCTGGCTCCGTGGCTTTTCCCTGTTCGCATCTTGTTTAGGTATATTAAATTTTGTAGTAGTAACCTACAGTACACGTTCTGTGAATGCTGAATTAACACCCTCCTGTGAAAGCCCCCTTGGTTCCTTGCTGCTCCCAGCCAGGCCTGTCCCTGCTGACCTTGTTCGGGTTAGCACGGGTTGCATGTTGAGTATTTATGATTGCCCCTCCCCGCTGGACCCGCTTCTCCCGCCCCGGGGCTGCAGTGCAGTGAAGGTGAGGGGCCAAGCTGGGGCTGGGCGGGCCAGATCCCAGGCACAGAGGGGACACTGAGACACCAGGACTGCTGCAGGGGAGCGGGGTCCTCCACAGTCCCAGGCTGCCCCGGGCTGGGCCATGCTGCAACCCTGGGCAAGCCAGGCACTGCTGCTCCCTGACTCCGTGACCCCAGGGGAGAGGCACTCCCCCACCCAGGGGCCCCGCGCCAGGACACACCTGGTCATGCCCTGCAGGTGGTAGGTGCTGGAAACGTCCAGACACACCTGCCCATCTGACTCGCCCGCTGTGTCCGGGCCATGCCCGTCTCACCTGGACATGTGCACTGCATCCAGAGGACCCCACATCTCCTCTGGCCATACCAGCAGGACCCGGCAGGGCTCAGTGCTGTCACCCGTCAAGGAGCTGCCCTCAGTCAACACCACGGAAGCCCTCACAACCCCAGGAAGCACACCCCACACCACCCAAGGCTGGGTCCTGAGTTCTAGCGCTTGCTGGCCTCCTGCACCCGCCTGTGTAGAGGCTTCTTCAGCCCGTGGCAGCCAGTTCTACTTCTTCCTCCAAACCCTGCCATCCTCAGCCATCATGTGTGCTTTTAGTTCTCTTAAAACGGTTTCATTTGATTACAGAAAAGGAATTAGAACACAAGCATGGAGTTGGAAGCCACTGCCCTCCACCAGAATGCTAGGCACAGACAGGCCCAGGCCCAGGCCTTGCTGCCAGGAACTCGGCAGTGGTGTGACTGTCACCTGCATCTCACAGGTGGGCTGGGTCAGAGAGGAGGGCCGGGGGGAGCCGCCTCGGGCTCCTGGTGTTCAGAGCACAGAAGCGAGCAGGACGTTCAGGAGGAGTAGCAGGAGTAAGATTTATCAAAAGTGCAAAGACCCTGTCTAGGGAAGAGCGGGCCAGGGAGAAGAGCTCACAGCCAAGAGGAGCAGGCCGGGCCCTGCAGTTCTGGGCTGACTGTGGCTGGGGAGGGACAGCAGTCCTGGCTTGGCCGCCCTGGCTGGGAGGCTTTTGTGACCATACCAGGCTTTCCAAGGAAGAGTCTTGGCGCCCAAGCCCATGGGGGTGGGTGACTGCAACACAAACGAGGTTGACCCAGGGTTGCCAGGGTTGGTTGGGTGCTTTTGGTTTTGCACATGCCTGAGGTCTTGGGAGCCAGGGCACCCTTACCTGCTGGTGTCATCTCTGGTACTTTGGCATAGTCCTCCCTTCTTGCCCAGCCTACTGGTCCTCGCTCCTCCTCCCTCAGCAGGAGGTGGGCTGGGCCACAGGTACCCAGAGCCCACTGCCTGGGGCCCAGAAGAGGAGCGGCCTGGCTGAGAGCAGAAGGTTCCCAGAGATCTTGTATTCCAACACCCTGACCGTGCGGTGGGGACACTGAGGCCCAGCGAGAGGGGTGGCTTCACACACACGGTGCAGGAGAGGCCGGCAGCATAACGCGTTGCGTCCCTGAACTCCGCCAGAACTGCAGAGGCCTGCTGGACACCGGTAACCTGGCTCTGTCCTGCCGCTTACACTGCCTGCTCGAGGCCTGGTGTGACCCCATGTCCCCCAGAAGCGGTGGGCACAAAGCCACCACTGGCTGCAGCCGTCCCTCCATTTCCTGTGCTATCCAGAAGCTCTGGACTTTCCAAAATTCCAAAAAGTTTCCCCCATGATTCACTCCTGGGGTTGTTTTCAAATTCTGCAGTTTTATTTCTAAGACACCATTAAGAGTGAAAAGCAACTTTATGTGCAATACATGTGCCTGACGATAGCCTCCCATCCATGCAGAATATAAAAAGGACTAAAACCCAGAAGGGAGGGGCAGTTGAGTGTGAAGGGGCACAGGCCTTGGAGGAGGCGCTGAGAACCAGTGCTCAGGAGGGCTCTCGAAGGGGTGCTGGGTGTCGGCACCCCCAGGAAGAGCAGGGTCAGAGCGCACAGGGGAGAGCCTGGCCAGAACTGAGGGAACAGCCAGGCCCACGGCGACAGGCAGCTGTGGGAACCCCGCAGCAGGAGGGCAGAACAGCAGGACGAGAGCCTTGGGAAGCAGTGGGGGCTCCTACCACAAATGGGACCTCTGCACACGGCACCTGTGTTCCTATGTAGCTATTTCTACGGAGACCCACGAAGAGCCTGCTAATGACGTGCACGGCAGCCCCAACTGCGCACAGCCCAAGTGCCCTGGTCCCTGAGCTGCTGCACCCCTCGAGTGTGGCCCACCCATGCAGGAGAATATCACACAGCAGTGAGAAATCACGGAGCACAGCTATGTGCAGCTGCATCCCACACACTCCACAAGGTGCGGGGACAACTCCTACCATGCCTTTCCGTCTACAGGACATTTTCAGACACGCAGGACTCTTCTTGGGGACAGATATGGGGATGAGGGTACCTTTACCAGGGTGGAGGAGGCTTCTGGGAAGCTGGAAATGTCCTCTCTGCCTGTGTGCTGGGCGCCTGGATGTGGTCACCCATTACAGCTGGGCACCCACACTCTGTCTTCCTCTCTGAGATATATTCAGAAAAACAATACTAAAAGCAATTTAAAAACAACTGATTTTCACTAAAACCAAGGAAAGACTTAAGTTCCCCTTTGCAAAAGAAAAATATATTAATTCTTTTGAACCTGAAACAACAGATTCTTTTGAATCTGAAAAACTTCTGCATGAGTTTTGCATGCAGAAAGCAGCATCGATCCTGGCCTGTAGCTAGAATATACGGGCAGCGCTGTGTGAGGCTTGGTGGAGGGATAAGCCCCCGGGCCCTGCCTCCTTGGGGCTCTGGAGTGTGCCCATGCCAAGGGGCTGAGGGAGGAAGGAAATTGCTTGAGTTATGCTCCTGAAAACTCAGAAATTCTCAAAAAGTCATCAACAAAGACTCGGGCCTTGGCCGGTTTTCCTCAGACCAGGGCATGTGGCTTCCAGCCTGCGTGTGGGCCGGAGCGAGCCTGGCCACAGCCCCAGTCCCTGCCACCTCCCTGTGCCTCCAGCTCTCAGCCCGCACAGGTGGACTGGAGGGCCAAGGGCACCATCATGGAAAAGCTTGGTGAGACGCAACTTGGGCTGGGCAGCAGGGATGAAGGCCCTCTCCGCATGCCCTGAGGAAGGGAAGAATCTCTTCTGAGCAAATGGACTTCAAGCTGGCGTGGGGGTCTCTGGTTAGGTGCCCCTTGCAGCCCCGCTGCCCTGCAGGCCAAGAAATGGAGCAAACAAAGGGACTGCGAGGCTGCAGTGTGTTCTGTGAGTCCGAGTGGGGGCACAGAGTCCAGACGGAGGTGCTCTTGGACAGGGAAACTTCACATCAGTGCAGATGCAGGAGTCTTCCTGGGGCTGGGGAACCCTGCCGCAATGGATGAGGAGGTGCCCAGGGCCCATGAGGGGTACATGGGGCACTCAGTGGGCATCTGGGTGCCAGCCAGCCTTGTCCGAACACATCCACCCACCCCCGCAGCCAAGCCGCTTAGGGTGGCTGTGCTCAGCTGGGGTGCACTTTCTATCCCTAGAAAGGACCCCACTACGGAGCCTGGGAAAAGCATCTGACCCAGGGCCCCTCCCGCAGCAGGGGGCTCAGAGTGCTGGGTTTTAGAGGCAGCTGCATGTCCAGCCCAGGAGAATCCACTGCTCTGGAACAATCTGCATCCTCTGCCTGGGGTCCCACAGGGCCTACTTCACAGGGCCCCAGGGGCTGCCAGGCTAGAGGAAGATGTGCCACATCCCCACGATTGCCTGACACCTGGCCCAGAGCCCGTCTGGCCTGGCCACAGCTCCTCCCTCTGCCCTGCCCAGCCAAAGTCACACAGTGCTGTATGCAAAGCCAGCCTGGCTACCTGGGCAGGGAGCTGGCAGGTTGGAGACTTCCTGGCCTGCAGGTTCCTAGCCTGGGCGGGGCTAAGGTGGCACAGAGGGACCATGAGGAAGCCCCGTGGCCAGGTGATGAGCCTGACCTGCAGTCCTGACTCAGCCAACCAGGACTTCCTTTACTCATGTGTGCCTGTTTGTGTGTTTGTGTGCGTGTGTGCACGCGTGCTCAGGGTGAAACCAGGGCCTTGCACACACCAGGCATGTGCTGTACAACACTGAGCTATATCCCAGCCCAAGGTGTCATGCACTTTAAACAACAATGGACTATGGAATCCAAGAACTCAATGGATCCTTTTTCCAGTTGACTAAATGTATAAAACTGAACAACAATGACCAAAAAAAAAAAAAGCCAGGCATGGTGGTGCACACCTGTAATGTCAGCACTTGGGAGGCTGAGACATGAGGATCACTGCAAGTTTGAGGCCACCCTGGGGTGTATAGTTTCTAGGCCAGCCTGAACTACATAGCAAGGCTCTGTCTCAAATACTAATAATAAAATAAACTGAATCGGAGCTGATTTTCATGTCAAGATGACAAGGCAGGTCAGCAGCCCATTAGAAGCTGAGGAACGGAAGCAGTACCTCTCCTGCCACCTCTCCAGTGGCCTCATGGGGACACAGGAGAGAATTATTCACGGTGCCTGAACTTGGATAATTCGGCGGCCTTGCTCTCCCCCAGTGAAGAGCATTTCCTTAATTAAGTGATGAATCACCTCGCTGGCCCTGGGCCATTATTCTTCTGCACAAGCCCTGTCATCCGGGAGTGGTCTGGTGGCAGGCGTCCTGCACGAGAGGCTGGGGCTGGCGCGGGTGGGACCAGCAGAGCGTGGGGCAGGACAAGGTGGCCCGAGAGAGGGGCTGGAAGTTATGGCCAGGGTGCGGGGATCAGGGACCTGCGCCTGCGGTGTCTAAGAGGGGGAGCCGAGGTCCTCTCTGCGTGGAGGGTGCGGGCTGCAGAGGTGGAGACACAGGCGAGGAGCTGCCCACCTGCACCCCGTGTCGGTCACAGCAGTGTCGCCGCCACAGCTGTCCGCGGCGACTGCACCAGCAGCACTGGCACACCCCGGCCCGGGTGCTACGGCCGGGTCTCACACCGGGAGGCTTGGCCTGCCCACCCCAGGGTACCCGCTAGGCCCTGGTGAGCTGAGGGACACAGGCAGAGGCCTGGCCAGGTCCTGCCTCGGGGTCACTTCCGTCCAGGACGACCCAGCTGCGGTCCTGAGCCTGGATCCCAGGCCCATGAGCTCTATGGCAGGCTGCACAGGGACCCAAAGAGGGCAGCCTGTCCCCTCCGGCTGGGCTCAGGCTGAGGAGCACGGCCCGACCTGGCCACCTCCCTCCCCACAGCCTAGGAAGGGGACCCACCCGGCTCTTCCAGCCCCTCCCCCCCATTGTGGTTTCCAGCGTCCCGGGAGCCCCCTCTGAGCCCTTCTGTGAGCCACTCCTGGCCACCTCTTGGACACAGCAAGGACTCGCCTCGGCTCTGCCCACCAGGCGTAAGGGCTTCAGTTCAGCCACACTGCCATTGGCCACCTTGAGAGGCTCAGAGCACTGCCCTGGGGGTGTGGACTGGTCTTCCCATGTCAGCAGTGCGTGGGGTGCGGCATGGCATCCAGGGTGACTCAGAGCCCTGGTGCAGGCAGGAGTGACTCGGGAGCAAGGTGAGGCCCTGCTGTCCTCACCAGGCTGGGCCAGAAGCAGGGGCTCCTGGCCACAGGGGTGGAGGAGGCAGGAGGGCACTGGGTGCGAGGTGCCCCCCCGAGCCCTGGCAAGCGCTGCCCGTCAGAACCTTCCACGGCCCCAGCTGGTGGAGGCCACAGCCAGCCAGGCAGAGCCCATGTAACCCGCGCATCCCGGGCCACAGCCCCGAGCCTGGCAGGCCGAGGGCAGCAGGAACACACAGGACCGGCTCATGAATATTAACAACTTTTGTGGCTGAGAAACGTCTTCAAGTGAGTCTTTCCCGTGACAAGTGCCACGGTGGGCAGGGAAATATTTGTGACAGTTAAATACAAAAGATTAGCGGCTTCCAAAAGACATCAACCGCTGTCACTGAGCAAAAGACAAATGGCCCCAAAGCAAAGGAGGCCGAGAGCAGCACTGCAGCCAGCGTCCGGGCCATTCAGAGGAACTCGGCTCTCGGGACCAGGAGGGCGGGGGTCCGGTTTCTGTCCGAGCTGTCCAGGGCTACTCCTGTGGACCCGGAGGCGGCACAAGACCGGAAGGCACACAGCTGGAGCCCAAACAGGAAGTCCTCTTGGTCCCCTCCGAGGACCAAGGACGCACACAGTGCTGTGCCCAACTGAAAACATGAAGCTGTCCACAGGGCGCCATGCAATACCCGCACGCACGCACGCACTCATGGCTTACCCTAGTCTGTCCTCCATGCCACGGGCACTCTGTGTTGGTGGAAATGCGTAGAGCTTCCCCGGGACCTCGGGGTCTGAAACACACTGCTGCACAGGAGGCTGGCACACGTGTGCAAAACCAAGCCCACCGCTGCCCACCCGCGGCCTTACCCAGCGGGCCGGGAAGACGCCCCTGCGAGGTCGGGGTCACACGAGTCTCGCCCACGCCCGGCTCCTTCCCCGGGTTCCCTGGGGCCTCGGCCAGCCTGAGCGGCAAAGCCCGTCTCTGCAATGGGCTCCAGGGCCCGGGGCCTCTGCTTCTCTCGCTGCCCTTCTTTGTCCCTGTCCCTCATTTCCGGGGTCTCCCTGACCCCACACTGGGCACGTGAGAGGAACAGGCCCAGCTCAGGGGCCCGGCCTCCAGGGTAACAAAGGGCCCCCGAGAGGGAAGGGGGCCCAGCAGGCACCAGGGCCCTGGGTGTAGGCAGCGGGCTCCAGGACTGGGAGGAGCCCTCCCCTCGTGTGTGCACGCGTGCAAGGTGATTCGTGCTGGTGGGGACTGTGTTTAGCCAGAACCCTAACTTTTAATGTCGTGTTCAGCACCGCGATCCGGATTCAAACAGGCTTAGATTTATGGCAGTGCCAAGCCAGAGACAGCACGCAGCCAGGAGCTGCTCAGCGGGAACTGGGTGTTTGGAGTATTCCTGGCCAGAAGCATGGTCTCCAGGAGTCTCCACAGCCCCGGGGCCCCGGAAGCTGCACTCTCTCTCTGGTTTCTTCCACATACGCTGAGGCTCCTTCGTGGGCTCTGTTTGTGACTTCTGACTCTGACTGCATCACTCCCAGGAACAAGCAAGAGGAAACCAGGTCCTCCTGAGCCAAACACGTCTACTCTCAGACCTCCAGCTGGACGGTCACTTGGTCTGGGCAGGCAACCGCTGCCCTTTAGCCTGCAGAGCCAGCCCGGCCGCCCCGCGGGCAGTGGCGGGCAGCTGGGGACTCAGAGTGGCGGTGCAGGGCTACACCTGGTGCCAGGAGGCTCCAGCAGCCCTGTCCCTGGCAGCCTGAGCTTTGGTCCTGACAGCTGGGCTGGGCTGTGCTGAGCAGGTCCCATTCTGAGTCCCGGCCCAGAGAGGGGCTGGAGGGACAGGCTGCCTGGCACACAGCTGGCCCTGGGGAGAATCTCCCTTGCACAGCTGAGGGGGCAGGGCCTGAGACCACCTCTTCCTTGTTCCTCCTCGGGCACCTCGGTGCCAGCTGTGGCTCTGTGCCCAGACTCCACAGCATGCTTGGGTGGCGAGGCCGGCCGCCCGGGACATGCTCTGCTGGGGATCTGAGCCCACTGCAGCAGGCACGGCCTGACCAGGGAGAAGAGGCACCAGCACCCGATGCGCCCCCTGCCCTGGGTCTCAGGGAGCTTTCGGGAAGGGTCGAGAGCTGTGTGGCTCTGAGCCACCATGCCTTCGCTGCCTTCCCAGCCGTGGGCAGGCCGGGTTTCTCCCCAAGAGGAACCTGCGGGGCAGCCTGGCCGATAAGAATGTGGTGCAGGGGGCACTGGCCTGAGCCCGTCCAGCTTCTCCCCGGAGACAGAAGCCCATTGTTGCTGAGCCGCCCACCGCGGTTCCGGGGGACTTCAGAGGTCTGGGGTGCGGCTCCCCAGTCAGCCTGGGGAGCTGAGGGGCTTCAGAAAGCTGAGCTGAGCGGGGGCCGGGAAGAGGGCACGGGGACAGAGCAGGAGGAGGGGTGAGGGCGAGCTCACTGTGCCCAGAGCTGCCCACACCGCCCCGCGGAGGCCACAGGGAGCCCAGGCGGCTGGGGTCCTGCTCCTCTCACAGCAGCGCAGGCCCAGGCAGGGGTCCTTGGGAAACGACAGCACCAGGTGTGGACAGATGGTGTGTGGGACCGGCAGGGCAGGCTGGACAGAGACGCATCTGCCCAGGGAAACCCCAGGCACCTTCCACACTCCTGGGCACCCTCCTCCCGTGCCCACCACTTCCTGTCTCGTGAATGTGACTCTTCTGGGACCACATACAAGTGGCTTCAGTGTTTGTTCTTTTGTGACTAACTGATCTTGCTCTGCACAATGTCCACAAAGTTCTTCCATTTGTAGTCAGAATTTCCTTCCTTTTGATGGGGGAGTAATATCCCATGGTGTGGATGGACCACGCTGTGTTTATCCGTCCCGCCTTGGTGGGCCCTCAGGTCATTGCCTTTGTGAATAACACTGCCGTGAATGTGGGCTCACAAATGTCCCTTTGAGACCCTGCTTTCGGCTCTTCGGGGTGTGTACCGGAAGTGGAATGCCTGAGTCATATGTTAACCCCATCCTTGACCTTTTGGAAAACACCACACTGCTTTGCAGCCCGGCCACGCTGTGTGACCCGGCAGGGTGCAGAGGCCCCATGACCCAGGCCCCAGCCCTTGGCTCTGCTGCCGATGCTGCTGGGTGTGCGACTGCCTCACTGCGGTGTGACTGGAGCACCCCCGGTGACTTTCCCTACTCCTATCGGACAATTATTTTCTAGTTTGCGTTGTTTGTCTTTTGGAGACAGGGTCATTCTATGTGTCCAGGCTGGTCTCAAACTCGAGGCGATCCCGCTGTCTCGGCCTCCTGCATGCTGGGACTGCAGACACAGCCCCCACGCCTGCTCCCTGGGGCTGCTGTGCATCCTTGGCGAAAGCTCTGTCCTGGTCCCTGGAGGTGGCTGGCTCCTTCCCAAATGTCCCCACTCACCTGTAGCCACCGCCCGTCACTCACCCTCTGGGAACTTGGCGGAGGCCCAGGGGGGCGGGGTGAGGGGCACCACCCCTCGGCCCGCCCCCCGCCGCTCCCCTGCGCCCCGAGTTTCCCGGCTTCTCACTGCCTGGTAGCAGCCGCGAGAACCCTCGGCCGGAGCGTTCTCACGGCTTGAGTTACAAACCCCAGGCTGGTTTAGTGGTGGGATTAATTAAACAGATCAGAAACCACCCTTCTCCGTTTCTGCTCTTTCACCTTGCTCTCTGGCAAGCTCCTGCTTCGCAGCCGGGAAGGACGCCCCTCCCTCCTGGGACTGGGCGCTCTCAGAATGCCTGAACACCAATTAATTTGTCTCATCTACATGAAAAAGTGCAGAAGATGTCTTTTTACATAATTAACTATATTTTGCAGGTCATTAAAATTCTGCAGCCCTGCCCACAATAGCACCCTATTCACCGCCAGAGATAAGTGCCTGGGGGTGGGAACGCCCCCACCAGGGGCCGCCTCCTGCATATTCATGAGAAGGGGCTGCAGCCACACAGAGGGCTGGCCCCTTCCCGGTTTCCAGGGGTCTGGTCCTGCTGGTCCCGAGGGGAAGGTGCAGGGCTCGGACGGGCCTGGAAGCCCAACAGCCATCCCACCACAGCCAGGCAGAGGGCACAGCACGCCTGCATCTCTCCAGCCTCCCCTGCACCCCAGCCCGACAGCAGGCCCAGGGGCTGGAGGAGGCAGGGCGGGACGTCTCTGCCCCACTCCCTTGCGGACCTGCAAAGCGGCTCTGCAGAGCTCGGAACCAGTGACCAGACCCCGACTGTAGCCAGCTTTGTTGCTCTGGCCTGCCCTTCCCCCTCTACAGGAGGAAGTGCCCGTGGCACCCCATGGTCACTTTGCCACCTCTGAAGTTTCGAGCTGAGGCTGAGCCTGGCGGTGCACACCTTTTCAACCCAGTGCTCCGGGAGGCTGAGCAGGAGCAGGGTGAGCCCAAGCCCAGGGCCGACTCCCGGCTCCCACCCAGGCTGGCCTCTGCCCGGCCACTCGTGCAGACGTCCGGCACCTGGCGTTCAGCAGACACCCTCCGCGTGGTCCCCAGGGCCAGGCACTCCTCTGGGCCCACAGAGGCCACGTCACCATGGCTCCATGAGGAGCAGGGGTGCAGAAGCTGAGCCGGACACGCAGGCAGGGGGGCGGGGACCAGGGAAAGTGAGAGGGGTACGAAGCCTGGGAGGCAAGCAGGGGGACCCCGTGGACAGGGCCACACCGTCAGGGGCACAGGAGCAGCAGAGGCAGAGGGAGGCCAGGCCACGCCACCCCTCGCTGACTGGAGGGAGCCCTGGCGTCTCCCAGGGCCTGAGCGCCCAATCCAACGATCCTGACACTGAGGGGCATGGCATCAGCCATGCTGGGAAAATCGGGAGAAGACAGTTCTGCCCAGCCCTGGGGACAGGAAGCCACCCTGGACCTGGGCAGAGGCCAGAGGGTGAAGCCAGGAAAACACCCTGTGGCCCTGGTGCCCGCCCACCCAACTCCCAGGAACCTGGTGCTCCATTTGTCCTGCAGCCCTGGGAAGGGCACTCGGGGTCCCCAGGAGCCCCAAGGCTTCATCCCGCTGGGCCGCCGAGGGCAGGACCAGCCTGGCAGGTGGGCAGGAGGCGCCTGCCCATGAGGGTCTGGAGAGGGACCACACAGAGCTCGCCAGAGCCAAGCAGCCCTGGAGGTCTCGGGGTGCGGGACCCGCAGACCTTCACTGCAGACGCTGCCTGGCCGCTGGTCCACCCCTGGCTCTCACTGCAGAGTTCTCTCTGTGGGATGCCAATCAGTGTCACTGAATTGTCCCGCTCCGTGGGGATGTCTGTCAGTCCTGCGGGTCAAAGTGTCGCAATTCAGTCCAGCGACAGGAAATAGAATCCACTCCACTCTACACGGAATTAAAGGCACAGCAGCAGAGGAGACCCCATCTCACCCAGGCAGGGACAGCAGTTTGATGACTCGGCCCCATGGGCAGCCCCGGGAGACCCCTGCCAGGGCCCTGGCTGCCCCCGACCCTCATACCCAGGCCGAGGGATTCAGGGCCAAGGCCACACGTCCCAGCGTCATGCACAGCCTGTCG
This sequence comes from Heterocephalus glaber, assembly GCF_053883595.1. Lineage (NCBI taxonomy): Eukaryota > Metazoa > Chordata > Mammalia > Rodentia > Bathyergidae > Heterocephalus > Heterocephalus glaber. The sequence continues at coordinate 10,956,307 of NW_028258179.1, forward strand.
ACAGGCACGTGTGGCCTTGTTATCCGTGCTCTGTCCTGGGATAGCCCAGCTGTTCTCCTGAGGGTTTGGTTTAATAAACTGGCGGTGCCAATCTTCAGAGCAGCTCGTTGTAATGTGGGAAACTCCCCAGAACTTCGTGGGATCGAACTGGCAGGAAGGCTGGGCCCGTAAGTGCAGGAACTGTGCCCATGAGGAGTCCAGGTGTCGCTGTGAAGGCGAGGGCTGGGAGGGACAAGGAGAGAACAGGAGCGGCTCCCTGCTTGCTGCACCTTTCCCTCCCGCCCTCCGCCCTCCAGGCACAGCAGCGCAGCTGTTTGTTGTTGTTGCAGTACTGGGGAGGGTACTCAGGGCCTTCATACTGAGCTCCATCCCCGCTCTTTTAGTTTTGCATTTTGAGAAAGGGTCTTGCTAAACTGCTAAATCACCCAGGCTGGGCTACCCTGCTGTCTCAGCCTCCTGAGTCCCGGGATGACACATGTGTGCTGTCACACCTGGCCATGATTCCCTTTGGCAGCAGCTGACCAGGGCCGTGCTCAACTCTGCAGTAAAAAAGAGGGGACAGAAGGGACATCCAGCCCGTGCCTCCCGTCACAGAGTCCACAAGGTCCACCTCCAGGGTCCGCTACACAAGCTCGGTGGCCCCATGACTGCCTGTCCCCACCTCCCAGGCCCCTGGACTCCAGGTCCCGAACAGAAACCTCTGGCTGCCCTTCCCACACAGCCACTGGCTGAGGGGTCTCCTCCCTGACACGCTTCCCCCAGCCTGGCCCAGCAGGTGCCTCCTCCCCCAGGGATGGTTCAGCCCACGCCCACAGGGGACCCCACTGTTGGTGCTGAGCCCAGGCAGCTGGCCAGGCGCCAGGACCCCATGGGCTGGACTCAGCCTTCAGCCACTCCCAGGCCCTGGCACTTGGGACTCAGTCATCTGGTCTCCGAGGGCCACTGCCAGCCAGGGAGAGGAGGCCATGGGCTGCCTCTAGGACCAGAGCTCTGCCTCACCCCCAGCCAGTCCCCCCAGAAGCCGGAGCCACCTGTCATCTTCAAGGTGGGAGCACTTTTATTCCAGCTTATAAAATGACTCGGAGCATTTCTCTGGGCTCAGGCATCGTCTAGATCCACAATGGGGCAGAAGTGGTAAAAATGGCTGGTGGCGGGGAGGCTGCTAAGACAACCACGCGTCACCATGGCCAAATGCACCCTCAGACTCCGGATCTGTCCTCAAATCCCACAGACATCTCTCGATGGTTGTGCGGTCACCGCTCTATTCCCTGCCGCAGCAGGACATGGCCTCAGAGACCCTCAGCTCAGCTTCTAAGGAGGCACCTCTAGTGTGCTCTGCCTCCCCCAGTAGCACTGAGAACACGCCCACTGCACAACTGGGACCAGCTATAGGAGCAAGTGTCCCTTTCCTACCACACAGCAGGTCCCAGGTGTCAGATCCGCCACCTGCCAGGCTGGGAGCCTCCAGGGTCCATCCCTCCCCAGGGCCCCAACCCCACCTGAGAGCCTTCCCATGCCAGCCAGGATAGCGTCCTGGGGCTGGCGACCCCCAGGGAGTAGGGATGTATGCATCCATAGGAGGCTGCGGAGGAGGACTAGGGGTGGCTCAGCCCCCACCCTGGGCCCCCCAGCACCCCCGCCACTGTCCCAGCCCAGCACACGCACACCCAGCCAGCGTCTGCTGCTGGGCCAGGGGAGAAGTCTGGGCCCTTGGGGTGCAAGACAAACAGGTGATGCCAGGGACACAGTGGGGATGGCCAAAGGCATGGAAAGCAGAGTCCCTGCCTGCCAGGGCAAGACCAGGCCTTCGAGAGGGTGGCCCAGCTCCCAGGAGCCCAGACTGTCCAGCCGCAAGAGGGGCAATGGTGACTCTCACAGCTGCAGAGCACTGAGCCAGCTGCAGGGGAGCTCCAGGACCCTCAGCCCCATCCTGGCTCACTCCCTTTCTCTGTCCTCAAGTCTCAGGATCTGGGAGCCACCTCAGCAGCAACTTGGAGCACCCTCCTGACCTCTCCTCTTGCAGCCCTGTCCCTCTCAGTCAGCACAAAGTGGGCTAGGCCCTTGCCTGCAGTTTTCCATGCCTGGACTGCACGGCAGCAAAAGGAACTGCCCCAGCCTAATGACCAGGCAGGGTGTCCTGCATGTGCCAGGCCACCAATGCCAACTCCTGTGAGCTTGGCTGTATGCCCTTCCCTGGCCCTGCACTGTCAGCTTGAAATCAGCCATGGGGGGCTTTACACTGGGGAAATTGTCAATGACTAGACATTTAGTTCAGTTTTTCTTTTTTCTCCTTGAGAGTTAACAGTTAGACATCTACCAGCAACAACCAGTAGTTGATGACTAAGGTCCCCAGCCTAGGACAAGCACCTGATCTTTCTTACCATCATCTTTTTATTGTTGTTGTTGTAATTTGTATATTCCTTGAACACTTCCAGTGTCAGGTGCTGGGAAGTGCAAAGGTGAATTATTCACTCATTGCCTCTCCAGGAACCCACAGTCTGAGGGAAACATGATTACGTCTGGATTCCTATAGGAGGGGGCACATCCCTCAAGGAGCCCCATGAGCTTGTCCTCCATACTCCTGGGAAGAAGGATAAGTTTGAGGTAGGAGTGAGAAGTGTATGGCTTATATCTAGATGTCCCCCAAACCCTCATGTGCTCATAGGTGGGGCTTTTGGAAGTGACTGGATTGTGGGTATGATGCTGGGTTAGTGTGATGGATTTAGCACAGTTCTGGTTGTGGATGATGAATTTACTGAAGAGGGAAGGCCCACCCTGGGTGCAGACAGCACCAACCAAGAGACTTGTAGCCTGGATGGAATAAAAAGGGAAGGAAGAAGGAAAACTCGCTGCCTCCTGCCTACCCTGCCATGGACTGTTCCTCCTCTGTCATGCTGCCCTGCCTTGAAGCCAGCCGACCATTGACTGAAACCTCTACAAACCGCAAGTTAAAAATAAACCTTTCTTCCTTTAACTTGTGGGTGTCAGATATTTTGTCCCAGCAATGAGAAGTAACTAAGACAATGAGGCTAGAGACATATGCAGGTGGGCCCATGAGGAGTTGTCACCAAATCCAGAGGGCAGCAAGGCGCCAGAGGCCAGGAGGAAATCCCTGTGGGTACCATCATCTGGGGCTATGAACAGTCTGCACATTTTGATGCCCTTGTTCACCTGCTACCTCATTAGGTATTCAGGTACATAGCTGATGTTCCTGGAATGACCAGCTGCTTCCATTGTCCTTGTTTATCAGAGGGCAGCATCTCATGAACAAGATCCATTGTTCTTGTTCCAACTGAGGGCAGCATCCCATTGAGCAGTTCCATTATCCTTGACCATCAGAGCTCAGCATCTCATGAACAAGTTCCATTGTCCTTGTTCCAACTGAGGGCAGCATTCCATGGACCAGTTCTATTGTCCTTGTTCCAACAGACCACAACATTCCATGGAACAGTTCCATTGTCATTATTCCAACAGACTGCAGTATCCCATGGACCAGTCCCATTGTCCTTGTTCCAACAGAGTGCAGCATCCCATGGACCAGTCCCATTGTCCTTGTTCCAACAGACTGCAGCATCCCATGGACCAGTCCCATTGTCCTTGTTCCAACTGAGGGCAGCATTCCATGGACCAGTTCCATTGTCCTTGTTCCAACAGACTGCAGCATCCCATGGACCAGTCCCATTGTCCTTGTTCCAACAGAGTGCAGCATCCCATGGACCAGTCCCATTGTCCTTGTTCAAACAGACTATAGCATCCCATGGACCTGTGCTTTGCCCTGGTTCCAATAGACTGCAGCATCCCATGGGCCAGTTCCATTGTCCTTGCACCAGCAAAGTTCAGCATCCCATGGGCTCATTCCTTTGTCCTTGTACATCAGAGAACAGCGTACCTTGGACCCATTCCACTGTCCTTGTTCCATCAGAGAGCAACATCCCATGGCCCCATTCCATTGTCTTTGTCCCAAAGGACTGCAACATTCCATAGACCAGTTCCATTGTCCTTGTACATCAGAGTTCAGCATTCTACAGGCCAGTTCCTTTGTCCTTCTACTAGTAGAGTGCAACATACCATGGACAAGTCCCATTGTCCTTGTCTTTAAGAATTCAGCATTCCATGGACATTACATTGTCTTTTTTCCATCAGAAGACAGCATCCCATGGACCATTTACATTGCCCTCATACCAGCAAAGGGTAGCATCACATGAGCTGGATCCATTGTTCTTGTATGAGAATACAGCATCCCACGGATCAGTCATCTTGTCCTTGTTCCATCAGAGTACAGCATCCCATGGACCATTCCATTGCCCCTGAACCAGCAGAGTGCAGCTTTCCATGGACCAATTTCTGGCCCTTGTGCCAAAAGAATGTAACATCCCACAGGCTGGTTTCATTGTCCTTATACCAGCAGACTTCAGCATCTCATTGACCACGCAATGGTTTAGATCAAGAATATCCCCTAGAGCCCTCCTCTACTCATAGATGGGGCTTTTGGAAGGTGATTGGATCATGGGGATGCTGAACTTATTAGTGGAATAATCTACTGGTAAGTTCACAGGGGGTGGGTATGTCTCCCTCCTCAGATCCTCCCTTCACTGTTTCCTGACCACCATTCTGTAAGCAACACTTTCTCTGCTGCCTTTCTGCCATGCCAATTCTGCCTTGAACTTGGAGTTGACCATGGAATGTAAATGTGAGCCCAAATAAACTCTTCCTTTAAGCTGTGGGTGTTGGGTATTGTGGTCAGGCAACGAGAAAAGTGACTAATACAGACAGGTTCCATTGCCCTTGTACCAGCAGAATACAGCATCCCATGGGCTGATTCCATTGTCCTTGTCCTTAAGAATTCAGCATCCCATCAGCCTTGTCCTTGTCCCTCAGACTTCAGCATCTCATGGGCCAGTTCCAGTGGCCTTGCACCAGCAGAATTCAGGCAACCATGGACCAATACCATTGCATTGCATCCGCAGCATGTAGCATGTAACATCCTATGGACCAGTTTCCTGGTCCTTGTTCCATAAGGAACAGCAGCCAATGGGCCAGCTCTACACAAGGCTCATGTTTGTCCTCCAAGATGAAGTGGGCAGGTAGAACACCTTATCACCTGCTCTAGTCCAGGTCCTACTCCAGAATCTTCCCTTCACCTAGGCTGATCCTGAGCAACACAGATGGGCATCTGTTGGCACAACCACACTCTCAGGTCCTTCAAAAGGTGTGCATCACTCAGGATGCACTGAGGTGCATTACAGGAACACATGTAATATAAAATATACATATATGATTATGCAAGGGATTTACCAGGTAAGCTCACAATGGAAGAATGCAAAGTGCTCTTCTGAGCACTGGAGAGGCAGAGGGTACAGCTGAAGGTCAAAGGGTTGAAGCTCTCTATAGAGTCTGGTTCAACTCCGTTTTGTAAAGCCAAAGGGACTGCATTGGAAGGCTGAAGAGCTCACAGAAAGCCTGGAGACAAATGTCCAAAGGCAGTGGTAAAGTCCAGAACTCCTCCAGTGAAGAAAGGGGACACTTTCTTCTTCTTTCCCCATCTAAAATACAAGCCTATTGGTTGGTGTCCTCCACATCCAGGGTGGGTCTTCCCTCATCAGTTTGTGGTCCACATGTTAGTCATCCAGACACACCCACAGCTTCACTAATCTGCTGAGTGGTTCTTACTCAAGTCAAGTTGATGCGTCACAATTACCAGTCACATGTTGGATGGGACTTGGCTGAAGAGCTTAGATTATGAGTTGGCAAACATCCCCTTCCCTCTCACCTGTGCATAGGATGTACATCCCTGTCCATCAGTGTGGAGTTTATCCACAGAACTTTTGTGACCAGTGGAAAATTATCCCACTGGATATAAACAAAGGGCTTAATGCACTTCCACAGGCTAGCAGATGCATTGTGTTTCTTATCTGAGACAAGTATTCTCAAATACCTGTTACATCCTCAGCCTAGTTCCTGGATGAACTACATGGAACAGGTTGGATTCTAGCCCTCAGTGAGGAGCAAAGTTCATCCAACTTGCAGGAGAAGCAGAACCTCCAGGCCATCCCATCCCAGAGCATTAAGACTTTGGTGACCTGACCCCTGGGTGTGAAACAATGCTTCTCTTGCACACACCTGAGTCTGGGGTGCTTTGCTACACAGCATTACATTAGCCATGACTAATAATGACTTCTGAGAGAAAGGATATCAGAACCCTTACTGCCACATACCCTGATGTTAAAGTTAGCTCTTCCCAGAGGGTGGAATCAGTGAGAACTCCAGTGGTCCCTGAATTGCACAAGAAGTGAAATGGCCTGGAGACCCTCTGTCTGAGACTCTTCGGCCAGTTCCTGCCTACCTCATCCTTGATGAATTCTACAAGACATTTAGAGAGGAACTACTGTCACTACTGTTTAAACTCTTCAGTGAAATTGAAAGGGAAGCAATACTCCCGAATTCGTTCCTGGAAGCAAGCATCACCTGGATCCCCAAAGCAGAGAAAGACCCAATCGAAAAAGAGAACTATAGGCCAATCTCACTAATGAACATAGATGCAAAAATCCTTAAGAACATACTGGCAAATAGAATGCCAAAGATCAAACATCCTGACCAAGTGAGATTCATCCCAGAGATGCAGGGATGGTTCAACATACACAAATCAATAAATGTGATACACTATATCAATAGAGCCAAGGACAGAAACCATATGATCATCTCAATGGATGCACAAAAAGCATTTGACAAAATCCAAGATGCATTTATGATAAAAACCCTGCAAAAAATTGGAATAGACGGTCTCTACCTCAATCTGATAAAACCCATCTATGAAAAGCCAACAGCCAATATCATTCTAAATGGTCAAAAACTGAAATCCTTCACACTAAAATCAGGAAGAAGATGAGGATGTCCACTATCACCACTCCTGTTCAATATAGTTTTGGAAACATTAGCCACGGCAATTAGACAAGAGAAAGAAATAAAAGGAATAAAGATAGGAAATGAAGAAGTCAAATAGTCATTATTTGCAGATGACATGATACTCTATATAGAAGACCCCAAGAACTCCACCAAAAGTCTTCTAGACTTAATAACCAAATTCAGTAGAGTAGCTGGATACAAGGTCAACACACAAAACTCAATAGCTTTCCTCTACAGGAAGAATAGACTCACTGAGAGAGAAATAAGGCAAACAATTCCTTTCACAATAGCATCCAAAAAACTGAAATACCTAGGAATAAACCTAACAAAAGAAATCAAAGACCTCTTCTCTGAAAACTATAGCGCTCTGAAAAGAGAGACTGAAGAGGATATCAGAAAATGGACAGACATCCCCTGCTCCTGGGGAGGAAGGATCAACATAGTGAAAATGGCCATACTTCCAAAACTGCTATATAGATTCAGTGCAATCCCAACTGAAATCCCAGAAGCACACTTCACAGACCTTGAGAAAACAATCCAAAAATTCATTTGGAACAAGAAGAGACCCAGAATAGCAAAAGCAATTCTAAGACACAGAGACATGGTAGGGAGTATCACAACCCCCAACTTGAAACTATACTACAAAGATACTGTTATAAAAACAGCATGGTACTGGCAAAGAAACAGACCTGAGCATCAGTGGAACAGATTAGAAGATGCAGAAACAACTCCAGACACACTCAGCCACCTCATCTTCAACAAAGGAGCCAAACACCTTCACTGGAAAAAAGATAGCCTCTAATAAATGGTGCTGGAAAAATTGGGTTTCAACTTGCCAAAGAGTAAAGCTAGACTTATATCTCTCTGCATGCACTAAACTAAAATCTAAATGGATTAAAGATCTAAATATTAAAACAGAAACACTAAACAGGCTGGAAGAGTGTTTAGGAAGAACTCTTGAAGACATTGGTGTAGGAAAAGATTTTATGAACAAAACCCCAGTTGCCCGTAAACTAGCACAAACAATCAACAAGTGGGATCTCTTCTTACTAAAAAGCTTCTGAACAGCAAGAGAAACCACCAGTAGTATGAAGAGACAACCCACAATGTGGGAAAAAATTTTCACTGGCAGTCCCTCAGACAAAGATCTACTATCTCGAATCTATAAAGAACTTAAAAAAATCAGACCTCCCAAATTTAAAGATCCAATCCAAAAATGGGCTTCTGAAATGAACAGACATTTCTCAGACAAAGAAGTAGAAATAGCAAATAAACATATGAAAAAATGTTCAACATCACTTCTCATTCGAGAGATACAGATGAAAACAACACTGAGATTCCACCTCACCCCAGAAAGAATGGCTGCTATCAAGAAATCAACAAATAACAAATGCCTGCGGGGGTGTGGGGAGAAAGGAACCCTTCTCCATTGTTGGTGGGAGTGCAGGCTGAAGCAACCACTGTGGAAATCAGTATGGAGATACCTCAAAGAACTAGGGCTAGAGGTCCCATTTGACCCAGATATTCCCCTGCTGGGGATCTTCCCAAAAGAATTAAAAGAATCGTACCACAGTGATATATGTGTACCCATGTTCATGGCAGCACAGTTTGTAATAGCTAAAGTTTAGAAACAGCCCAAGTGCCCATCATCTGGAGACTGGATAAAGAAGATGTGGTTTTTTATAAAATGGAGTACTACTCAGCCATAAAAAATGAGAAATTAGAGATATTTATAGCTAAATGGATGCACATTGAGGCAATACTCTTAAGTGAAATAAATAGGACACACATGTGTTAATACTGAACAGTTTCTCTAGTGTGAGAAAATTAAAGTGTAAATAAGGATTAAAAGGTATAATAGATAATGTGAAATAGGAAGAAAAGGGCCAAAGGGTAAGTAGGAGGGGTAGGGGAAAGGAAAGGGAATGGAATTAATATGAGAAAATGGAAACAAAGACTTTATAAATAGGGAGGGATGGAGGGGTTGAAGGGAGGGCAGGGGAAGGGGGAAAAATAAGAACCAAGAGAGATTATGTAAAGGTGCAAATTTCCAACGATGAAAGTCATTACCTTGTATACCTAAAATGTACCAATAATATTAATTTTTTTTAAATCTACCCAGACTTTATCAAGCCAGACACTAAAGACATTTGAAAAAATGTTGTTTTTAAAAAGTGCTGCTTTTCTTTTTTTGTTTTAGAACATATAGCTATATTTTTCATCCAAAACATGGTACAGGCCAGGCGTGGTGGTGCACGCCTGTAATCCCAGCACCCGGGAGGCTGAAGCAGGAGGATCGCTGTGCATTCGAGGCCATCCTGGGCTACAGAGTGAGTTCAAGGCCAGCCTGAGCTACATAGTGAGACCCTGTCTCCAAAAGAAATGCTGCCAGTGCTAAAATGTAATGGCTTTGTTATTATCAATTTTTAATGAATTAACAAATAAATAATTGAAACTTTTCTCTACTCTAATTTCTAGCTCTGTGAACATGGTAGATAGAAGCCAGGTTATATCACAAGCAGGGTCCTGCCCTGACCTAAGCATCAGCTGAAGAGGTTCATGAGTAAATTGTTGATCTAAACCCAGGAACCACTGGTTTCATGCCAGCAAACAACTCCCCCCCGCAGGCTGCTCCGCGCCATCCGTGGTGGCCTGGAAGTCACCGCCTGGGCACGTGGCCAAGCTGCTGTCACGGCCATGACTGAGTCCTTGTGGCTTCTGAGTTCCAGCGTTCATCCTATTAATCAAGACCCTTTGAGAGAAAAAGATTTTTTCTCTATTCTCAAAGAAATACATCACCACTACAGAAAACTTGGAACATCCAGAAAACTAATAGAAAAACAAACCAAACCTACCACTCGGGACACCGTCTTGATGCTTCTCTTCCCAGCTTTCAGTCAGGAGATTTTAGTCTGCTGCTGGGCTGCTGCTGTTCGATGCCGGCCCTGTGCTAAACACGCTGCCCTGCTGTCTCGGGGCGGCCTTGGGTCACCTGGTGCCTCCCTCGTCCTCTGCCTTCTCCTCACTGCCAGGGACACGGAGGCCAAAACCTCGAGCCGCAAAGCCACCTCCCAGGAGGGCCTGCTGGGAGCTGGCCGCTGGCCGTGTCCGCGCTGCAGAGCCGTGGAAGTCTCCCGGCACCTCTGCTCCAGCCCTGGAGTCCTGGTGTCCCTGACAAGCCCACACCCAGCCGTCCCTGCCGATGTCTAGCCCCACCAACCCTCACACTGCACCGACCCTCTCCCGCGAGCAGAGGGGTGGCGGGACCAGCGCGGGGTAACGAGACCGCACACTCGGGGCCACTGGCCTCCTCCGCCTGCAGTCCGGGAGCCCAGGAGCAGGGCCTGGGCCGCTCAGCTCCTTCCGAGCTGGGGGGAAACCCTGCCGCCCGTCTTGCCTTCTGCAGCTGCCATGCAGCGGTGGCAGCCCCTGGCCTGTGGACGCGGTGCTGCGCCCTCTGCTTCTGCCTCACCGGACTTCTCTGTGTGTGTCCTGTGCCCCTGTTTCCATTCTGGTAAGGACGGCAGTCATGGAATGAGGGCCCACCTAGTCCTAATCATCTTCAGGCCTTACCCCACCGATGCTCTGTTTCCAAGAAAGGCCACACTGAGCATGAGCTCAAGTGGATGAGACTTTGAGGAGGACTCTGCTCAGCCCACTGCAGGAGGTGCTGTTTCCTCCCCTTCCCCACCTGCTGGCTTCGTTTCCAAACCTTGGATCTGGGGACAGCGTCAGAAAGCCAGGCTCTGCCCTCCCTCCCTCCCCTGCTTGCTCCCTGTCCCCATGTGCCCATCCAGTCCCCGAGCACAGAGCAGGGTCTTGTCCACCACTGGACGAAGGCCCCGGGGCACAGAGGAACCAGGAAGGCTCCACAGGCCTTCTGGATCCTGGCTGCAGATTGGAGCCACAGCCTCCAGTCAAGCAGCTCCCTCATGGACACTGGGCTCCATCCCAGCCTCAGGTCCCCTCTCAGAGGGTCACAGCACACACAAGGAGGAAGGTGAGGCCACTGCCCTTGTGTAGGGGAGGGAAGTTCTGGGTGAGCTGCTGTGCTCCGTGCCTGAAGATGAAAGGCTCAGGGCTCCTCTCTCCAGCTCCTGTCCCAGCTCTAAGTGGGTTTGCTACACACTGCCTATGCCATCTGCACCCCTAGCTGGCGGCCGGAGGTGGGGCCCACCCTGTCCGGCCTGGAACCTCCATCACTGAGCTAGCATCAGCCTTTCCTCGTCGTATGTTAGTTATCCCAGGTCTGTGGCTGTAGCGACTGAAAGCTGGCAGACACAGAGGCCCCTTCCCGGCCCTGGTGTCCTCTTCTGTGTGGGAGCCCCTGGCCGCCATGCCCCAGGCCCTAGCAATGCCCTCGCCCTTCCTGACCTGAGCCTCTGGCAAGGGCTCCAGTAAGTGTAGGTCCTCTGGCCACTTCTGAGCAGCTCTCTGATTGCCAGCTTTGTGGCTGGACTGAAGCTGTTCCTTCGTGGCTCCCGCAGCTGACCCAGGCGCTGTCCCTGGACCCCTGGTCCCAGCCAGGGCTGCTCTGCTGCTACCTTCTCTGGCTCTTGCCCTCTGTCCATGTCTGGGTTTTGACAGAAACTGGCGGGGCTGGGCTGAGCGGCACCTTCCAGTAGGAGAGACAGGCAGGAGTGACAAGCGCCCCACCAGCTGCCTTCTCACAAAAGCCAAGAAGAAAAGAGCCCTTTAATCCGGGCAGGACTGTGCACAAGAATTACCATGTGTAAAACAAAGGGCTTCTCGGTGGGAGCCATCAGCCTGAGAGCAGACGCAGTGGACTGGGCCACTGATCCCCACTGTCCCTCCCCACGACATCCCAGCAGCGTGCGAGGAAAACAGGCAGACATGAAAGGACAGCAGATGACTGTCCTCAGACTCTGGAGGAGGACATGTCTGTGATTTGGGGACAGCAAAGTCTCAGTGCAAACTAGCTGGGAGAGGAGTGACGGGGATGACAGTGAAAGTCAAGCTTGATTTTCCTCGTGGCACCTTTTTTGCTCACAGACTGGCTGAAAACCCAGGCTGTGTGCAGAAAACCAGCTCTTGAAGGTATCAGAGGAGATCACGGCTCAGAGAGGACTTGAGGGACCAGGATCCCAAAACAGACAATCAGACGAAGGAGGCACCCTGGGGACCCTCACGTGGAGCCTGGATCCAAGAGTTTCCAGGAGACGATCCTGATACCAACACAGGGATGGCCACTGGGAAGCGCTCAGTCCCCGTCCTTCCATCAGTCTGTCTGTCTGTCTGTCTCCACCCTTCCTGGTCCCACCTGGTCCCTCAGCACCAGGGGCCAGCTCAGGCAGGGAGGTGTCAGACCCACGCCCACACAGTGAACATCTGCCAGTCGGATCTCAGCACCCAGTGAACACGTGAATGTCCTGTCCTTGAAGGGTCCTGCAGACGGACGCCTGGCTCTGGGTCTCACCTGAGTCGCCCAATGAAGCCCATCGAGCTGTCTGTGGGGTCGGTGCCGACCTCGTAGAAGCCAGCAGAGGACATCGCGAAGATCAGAGACGACACCCAGGAGAAGTGCGGGCTGGAGCATGGTGAGGTCTGGGCCCCCTGGCGGGGCTCTGCTGCAGAGGTTCCGCTGGGCTCCCTGGGTTCTGCCCTCAGCCTGGCTGGATGTCAGCATGGGTCTCTCCCTGAAGGTTCCCTGTGGCTGCCGTCTCCTGTGGGGTGGTGAGGGCCTGTAGGAGCCATCCCTTCTCGAAAGTCAGCTGCCATCCCTCAGATGCTCCCCTCCGCCCCGAACCCTCCTGGCCCCGTGCGGAGAACAAAACTAGCAGAGGAGCAGAGCCAGGGCCCACAGTCGCCCTAGGCCAAAAGGGGGGAACAGGCAGTCAGGGGTTCCACGGTCTCAGTGGGGATGCTGTGCCCCTCCTGCCTTGGGGTCTGATAAGCTCATGTGTGTGGTGTCTCTCACGTGGCCACTGCACCCTGTGCCTCGATTTAATCCGAGGGTCCCAAGGGTCATTTTATTAGCACAAGTCAGTTATCTACTGGCTTATGCCTTGCAGTTATGCAGTGCAGCTGGGGGCTGTGCTTGGGGTGAGTTCTGCCTGCTCAACATGTGGTGGTTTCTACTCACACAGACCACAAACCAGGTCATGCCCCACACCTGTGATCCCAGCACTCAGGAGGCTGAAGCAGGAGGATCGCTGTGAGTTCCAGGCCAGCTTGGGCTACATAGCCAAACCCTATCTCAAAAAATAAAAAACAAACAAAACCTACAGTAACAACACACATAAAACAACCACAACTTACCAGGAAAAGGTTTGCAAAGGGACTGCTCTAGGGCGTGTGCCGTCCACAGCAAATAATCAATCAACAAGCAAGCAAAGGGCAATGAAAATCAAGATATTTTCAGCTACATAAGGGCCGGGCGTGTGTTCTTCCCAAGTGCCGTCTGCCTAGGAAATCGCATACACATGTGTTAATTTTATTGATGTAATTAACAGGCATAAGATCTTTAATCAAAGTGCAATCACAAAACTGTGTCTGCCGTCCCCATCCAGCCCTTGGGGTTTTCATTACCCTGAAACAAACCCCCACCCGCAGGCACTCTGCATTTCTCCTCTTCTCCAGCCCCCAGCCACCGCAAGTTACTTTCTCTCCCGCAGATTTGCCCCTGCTGAGCATTGCAAATGTTTGTGTCTGGCTCCTTTCCCTTAGCATCGTGTTTTCAAGGTTCGTCTGAGTTGTAACATGTGCCTGTACTTTCCTCCTGTTCGTGGCTGCATGATATTCCATTGTGCCCACATTTATTCACTCTCCATCTGGCAGTGATCACTTGGATGAGCTCCTTTTCATCATGCATAGAGCTGCTGTGAACATTTGGGAACTGTGCCTATGTGGACCCACGCTTTGTCCTCTCAGGTGCACACCTAAGGACAGACCTGCTGGGTGGCGTGGTCCCTCGGGTTTCTGAGTTGTCGGAACTGGCAGACTGTTTTCCACAGGGCTGCACTGTTTTACATCCCCCCAGCAAGGTCTCTGCCAACGCTGCCTTTCCCTCCGGCATCCCAGGGTGTGGAGTGCGGTCCCCTGTGGCTCTAACCTGCACCCGAGTGGCACTCGCACCTGCGCCTGTGCTTGCCTCCAGTGTCTGTTTGCAGAAATGTCTGCTCATATCCTTTGCCCCTTCTTATTAGGGTTCCTACCTAGGAGAGTCACGTCATCTGTCTGTTTATTGCGGTGTGAAGGATGTGGCCCCAGAAGATGAAGGCATAAAGCCCAGAAGAGGGAGGATCGCAGCTGTGGCCGGCTGGAGCAGGAGGCCCAGCGCGGGCATGTGGGGATCTAGACCCGAGGCACTGCCCCGAGATCCCCACACACTGAGTGGGAAAGACAGACAGCAAGAGAAAGCAGGCAATCACAGTGTGGGGAAACAAACAGCTGGAGCCTAGAGGACATGAGAGCACGGCACTGGAGTGATATGAGAAAGTCCCAGTTCAAGAGTACAGTAGCGCTGCTGGTCTCCGCTGAGGCACAGTGGCCGCGAGCGAGGTACACGTGGTGTTCGCATCCCAGGCTGCGAGCTTTGGGGTAGAGAAGAGCAGGACATAAACGTCAGCCCCTGCCTGGTGCGTGTCCAGGCCACAGGGACCCAGCAGCAGGACAAGCCGGCTGGGGCAGTGGAGGGGACCTGGGCCCCAGGACGCACGGGCAGAGGGTGGATGCCCTGCTGCTTTGCAGGAGGCCTCACAGCGGCGGAGCTTCCAGCAGTGTGAGTGCCTCGCTCCCAGCTCCAGGCACATGGGTGCAAACGCAGAGGCCGTCCCTGGAAGACAGAAACCGTGTGAAAAGAGCAGAGGCCCTGGCGCTGTAGTTCACACCTGTGATCCCGGCAGTGTTGAGGCAGGAGAGTCACACCTTCAAGCCCACCTGAGCAATGCAGAGATTTAGCAAGACCCTGCCTCCAAATACAAAATTAAAGACGGGCCGGAGGTGTAGCTCAGTGAGAAGGCTCTGGATACAATCTCCAAGATAAAAAGAAAAAAGAGCGGAGAGCAATCCCCTCAGGAACTGGGGCAGAGGCGAGGGCCCTTGGGGCCAGCAGCGGCTTCTGTGTGCCCACCTTGTACCTGAAAGTGGGGACATGCTGACCGAAGACCAAGGCAAACGATTTACAACACGAGGACGTCAACAGAAAGAACCAGGCATAAAAAACCCACAATAGGGCTGGGGATTTAGCTCAGTGGTTACGCCACCTGTCTTGAAAGCACAAGGACCAAGTTCGATCCCCGGTACCAAAAAAAAAACCCACAATAAAAGAAATGCAAATGGTCATGTAACATTTTTATCTGTTTTAAATGCAGTGTTAATTAGTGGGATACAAACAGAAGAGTAAGAAGCACGCTTTGCCTATCAAATTTGCCAAGGATTTTAGAAAAGATGCCTCGTGCTGGCAAGAACCAACAAGCAGGGGCGAATCGGCACCGTGTTTCTGAGGAGCAGCCAGCAGTGTGCAGCTAGGGTCCCAGGAGTTACCTTAAATAAACTGCAGAACTCGGAAGGTGTGTGCACAGGGCAAGCTGCATATCCAGGTGTAAAGCAACAGCCTGCAGCCAGCATCAGGACACGGCAGCCATGCGTGCTCAGCCACTAACCAGGCAGCAGGACCCTGAGTGGATGGCATGGAAGGCTCCAAGCCAGTGCCACCTGAGCAGTCCACAGCGCGTGCTCAGCCCATGAACACACCACCTGCCAGGGACAGAGACACCACACCGGGGCACCTGTCGGCCACGGAAGGCGGCTTGTGCTGCGAGAGCCTGGAGCCAGCAGCTCCTGAGAGCAACTCTGCACCCACTCGGCTCATCAGGAGTCAGCGGGTACCAAGCATCACCTTCCCTCTGGCCGGGCACTACCTGAGCAGAAAGCACAGCCGGGCACAGAGGCAAAGGGGTGAGGTGCGGACAGCCAGCCCGGGCCCTGATCTTCTCTCAGAGGCCCCAGCTCCGTGGCACACAGTGCGCCTGTCACTGCTGAGCTGGTCATCCACCGCATCTGGAATTCTCACTGGGCAGAGCAAGGGTGTGCGTGTGTGCGCGCGTACGTGTGTGTGTGTGTGTGTGTGCACTAAAGATAAAAGGACCCAAGTTCACAGTACATATTTCCAATTCCAGACTACAGGGACTTTTTCTTGCCTAACCTCTGTATTGTCACTTTCCTGTCTCGGTGAGAAAACACCTGACACCTGCAACCGAAAGAAGAGAGGTCTATTTGGCTCTTGGCTTTAGCGGGTTTGGTCCATGGTCTGCAGACTCCAAGGCAGGAACATCACGGCGCAAGGCTCTGGTGGAGGACAGCTGCTCACCTCGGCAGCCAGGAAGCAGACAGGAGCAGGGAGTCAGGACAGGAAGGCCACCTCCGAGGCCAGGCCCCAGTGCCCTCCTGTAACCAGGCCCTGCCTCCCAAGCACAGTGGCCACCTGGTCCGTGGACTGATCCGCTGGTGAGCGTGATGCCTATGATCCAATCACCGTCCCAGCATGGAGGCCTCATATCTAAATGCAACAACCTCCTTCATGTTCTGTCTTCCTGACCTGTTGGGCCCGTCCTCCACCACCCCACACCCTCTTTACCCCGACGAGTCACCGGGACCTGCGCTCCTCCAAGTCCCTGACAGTGGCTTCTCTCTTTAACGCTCATTTTGGGGAAGATCGCTCAGCAGGGACTCGTGTCCCCCAAGCCCTGTACGGAGGAGCTTTGTGCCCAGAGCTCCCTGAGTCAGCCACTCCCTGCCCTCGGGAAACCAGCTCCAGGCCCTACACTGCTTTCTGGCACAAGGAGTTGCTGTCTCAGAGTCTGACGACAAACTCTGTATTTCTCCAAGACTCGCGTGCTCCTTTTGCTCAGTTGCCAAAACATGATTTCCTTTTTCTTTCAGTCTTGTCATCAGATGTGAGCTCAGATTGCGGTGGTTGTCCTGGGCTGATGTTCTCTGCTCTTTCAATAAACCATTTTCCAATTGCTTCCTTTCTATTTCAGGAAAGTTTTCTTGAAGGATAGCTTTTAGTGCTATGATCCTTTACTTTGATTTTGGTCATTGTTTTACCTCAGAGATACCTCTCACCTGTGCACTGTGACGTCTTTAACAATCTGCAACGGCATCATTTCTCCCAAACATTTCTTCTTACTTTTTTTTTTTTTTTTTTGAGATGGCAAATCACTGTGTCGTCCAGGCTGGTCTCAAACTCACGGATCCCAGTGACCCTCCTGCCTCAGCCGCATACATAGTTGGGACTACAGGCCCCCACCGTCACTCCTGGCTTTCTCAAACCTTTCTCATGTCTTTTTCTACTTTCTAATGTTTCATCATTTTTCTTCCTTTTCACTTTCTGCTTTTCTGAAGGCCTTGTTCTTGAGTTTATCCAGTCTTGCATTTTCCCTTGCATTTTGGTCTTCCTTTCTGAAACGACATTTCTCTTTCAGTTCTCATTTTCTCTTGAATTATGTCACTTCATTTCTGAGTTTTTCTCAATTTATGTTGTTCTCTTGTTTCCTGTCATCTTCTTAATGTCTTTTAACTCACTTTCCGTGAGTGTCATGAGGCTTCCGTGTGTCCCTGCCTGGGAGGACAGGATGCTGTCACCAACCTGCTTGTGCGACTTGCTGGACTCCGGACTCCGCCCTCCTGGCAGCTGCCTCCAGCCCAGGGTTTGTCTCAGTGACAAGGCACCTGCGGCTCCCTTCCTTGGACCCCACCCCTGCCGCCTTCAGAGCAGGAAAATCTCCTTGGCAGCTGCTCACATGGACCTGCCCTGCTCAGCCTCACAGACGCTGCACCCACCTCGAGCTGCTGCCTCTGCTTTGTTTCTTGAGAGTTTTTTTGGTTTGGGTTTGGGGTTTGTTTGTTTGTTTGTTTGGTACCGGGGATCGAACTCAGGACCTTGCACCTGCAAGGCAGGCGGTAGAACCACTGAGCTAAATCCCCGGCCCAGCTGCCCCTGCTTTGTCTTCAACTCTTGTACCCTAGAGCTTGAGGGGACACTGTGACAGACACACGGCCGTGAATCCCACCCACAAAGGCCCCCTGGCTTCGCACACACTCAGCGCACAGCCCTCACCACTTTCCGCAGCAGCGCTGGAGTCCTCTCTCCTGAGTGTCTTGTGCTGTCATGGCTGCCTGGATGCACTAACTCGATGCCAAACATCCCCTTCCCTTCATTTTGACCTTGGGAAGAGCCAGAAATGATTCGGTCTCAGGTCTGGAGAACGAGGTGATGAGGATGCGGCTCATGCTTTCTTTCACAAGCCTGCCTTTTCCCCTGCATGGAGCCTGGGAGCAACAGTCACAGAATTCTCGACCACAGCCCATAAAGACACTCAGGAAGGAAGACTCCAGAACGGGTCAGAAGGTGGCCAGAACGGTGGGATAGTGTGTTCAAGGCAAGGGGAGGCTCTGGAAGGGGATTCGTGGCAACGTGTTCGTTTACTGTAACGACTTTTTTTGTTGTTGCTGTTCTGGGGATTGAACTCAGGACCTTGCGCTTGCGGGGCAGGCGGCGGTACCACTGAGCTAAATCCCCGGCCCTGTAATAACTTTTTAACTTTAACATTCCCTGTGTTTTTGATCATCCTTTGCATGTGATCCCATGGCGCCCGGGCCTGCTGTCCGGCTGCTCTTGTGCTGTCAGGAGTGTCATCTGTACACAGCATAGACCTTGGAATTGACCTTTGGGGCTTTGCCAAGTGGTGGAGTTGATGTTTCTGAGGGCCGACTGTCCATGCACAATTGCAGGGTTCCTGTGCCTTCCAGGTCATCTAAGAAGAAAACCTTAGACCTGGTGCATCTGCAATTCAGGAAAACCTTTGAAACAAGACAAGGATGTCGATTACATGCAAAGGGAGAAGTGTGTGTGTTTACCTCACTCTGGTGCCGTGAAGGGATTGTCTGCAAAGGCAAGAAGCCCACCAGGACGAAGGGCTGGCTGGGGATGGAGAACTGGTGCTCTGTGCTGTGGGGCTCCGGACAGACCCTGGCAGAGGCTCCTGGGGCCGCGGGACGGGGGGCTCGATGGAGGACAAGTGTGGCTGAGGCTGGGTAAGACCCAGCTCCGGGCCCAACCTTCCCCCTATGGCCCGGTGCAGAACAGGCCCAGAGTGGACCAGGAAAGTCCCTGCATGGGCCCCAGCCAGGAGCTGGGCTGCAAACAGGATGATAAATGCAGAGACAATACGGGAATGTTGAATAAATTTAAATACATTCTGTGGCCGGGAGGCCGGGCGCTGAGGTGGGGGGGGGCTTGGAGCAGAGGGGTCCCAGGGGCTGGAGACCCAGAGAGATGGAGCCCAGATAGGGTGAGCAGGTCCTGCCCCGACACAGGTGTGCTGAGTGGAGGCCCTCAAAGTGGAGGTGCGCATCCTGACCCCCGCCCAGGAGCATGGCCTCCCTGGGAACACAGGTCTGCGCAGACATAGCTGGGGGATCTCGAGGTGGAGACCCCTAAGGAGAGGGCCCGTGTCCTGCTTGGAGAGAGAGAAGTCCGGCCCAGACAGAGGCGCCCCAGAACAGAGGCAGAGATGGAGCCGAGGCAGCTGCTCCGTGGAGGAGACACCTCTGCACCCTGACGCAGTGTCTCCTGCTCACAGGCAGGGGCGAAAACCTCATCACTGGCTGAGGACAGCGATGCCATGCGCAGGGCAGGGAGGTCAGAGGGAGAAGGCTCCTCAACCAGCACGGCCCAGAGCAGGGGCTGCATCAGGGCCACAGCTCTGCCCCAGGCTCCCAGCCACGGGTGACAGCTGGTCGCCTGCCTCTGGCTTGGCTGGGGACAGTGGGGTGCTGCGAGTGCATGCGCACGTGTGTGTCTGGCCAGGTGTGTGCACACTCACCCTCAGGAGAAGAGGCTCCTAGCGCCGCCCACACCTCGCAGGCGCCACCTACAAGCTGATGAGCAGGCTGGACAGGACTGGGTGGGCATGGCCAGCCAGGGCCCAGGACCACCCTGCCTGGGAGAGGCTCTCGGACTCAGCCGTGTCCCCTGCCCCTAGGCTGGCCAGGCAGCAGTGGGCGGGAGGAGAAAGGCTTCTGCTCCCCCTGCGCGGGCTCCTCCCCCACATCAAGTCGCAGTATGGAGGGCAGGACGCAGGCCACAGCACCTCCCCTCGGCCACCCTGTCTGGACAGACAGCAGAGCCCAGCAGGGTCCATGTGCACATCGTGTGCCTGGCTCATTGTGGTCCGGTCCCTCTCTGGGGTGCAGGGTGGTCAACCCAAGTTGACTACATCATGCACCATGAGCATCCAGCAGTGGGGCAGAGGCTCACGAGGGAGATGCTTCTGACCACACGTGCTGCTCAGACCCTGGCTCCTGGCCTGGCTGTCCCTCCCTCGCTCCCTCCTGCACAGTGGTCAGGCCTCTGGCCCACCCTGGGACCCCTTCCTGGGTGGGGCCCTGCTGCTTGGGAAGGAGCTGTGCGCAGGATGAATGGGGCTGTATGCAGGGTGGGACCCAAGGACAGCTAAGGCCAAAGCCAGGCCTCTTTCCATGCCTCCAAGGAGCCCTGACCTTTCGGCACTGCCTGGCTCCAGGGCGGAGGAGACCCAAGCCAGGAAAACAGAGGGGCAGTGTCTGCCATGTCCCTGCCCGGAGAGGCCTCCCTGCAATGGGCAGGGGTGGAGCCTGGTCAGGGGCTGTCGTGCTGGAGCAGTCACGGGCCCCTGCTGCATCTGTTGTCCAGGACAGGCCTGTCTGCATTTGCGCACAGCCTCCAGGGGACAGCTTTCTGCCATCAGCGCAGGCAACACACCCAGAGCCGGGCCCCCCAGAGCCACCGCAGGTGCTGGGCCCGAAGTCACCAGGCCTGGGCACGGGGGAGAGGGGTCTGCGGCCACCATCGGACAGAGAAGCAGGCTGAGGCCTGGAGCCTCGGGCAGGGCCAGAGCTGGGCTGCAGCAGGGTGGCAGCCCCCAGGGAGGCCACCCCTGAGCCAGCAGGGGGACGGCCTGGCACTGTCCTCTGTGTGCCCCAGCCCGGGGGTTTTCCTCAGCCCCGTCAAGGGCACCCTGCTCCCGTCTGGCTGCTGACTACCATTCTGATTATCAGGACGACAGAGTCTAGCTTGAAAGCCCCGTCATCTCCACAGGCCCCTCCCCCTCCAGCCACAGGCCTTCCCCAGTCCCGTTTCCAGGCGTCCCTGTGCTGTCCCTGTCCTACAGGGACGTGGGAGGTGGAGGGCATCTCCCTCCCTGCTGCCCTTGCACATGGAGCTGTGCCCACACAGCAGGACGGCTCCTGCCACCCCCAATCTGGTGCCAGCATCCCGGGCACCCAGGGAGAGGGTCTGGGCACTTTCCCCTGGGTGAGGAAGCCCAGGAGAGACCCGGGAGCGAGCAGTGGACATCGCCCGGTGTGGGCCTCGGAGGGACACTCAGAGAGGCCTTCCCACTGGGAACCCTGTCACCCCTCACACGTGTCCCTCGGAGGTGGAGGACAGAGGACGGCAGTCACAAGGGAGGGGTCCTGCTGTGGTGGGAGGAATGTCCCCCACAGTCCTCGAGTGGAGACCACATTCAGGGTGACAGCATGAAGAGGAGGGGCCTGAGTCACGAGGCTGAGTCCTCAGGCTGGATCCCTTCCTGGCCAGGGGCTTCAGACAGGCTCAGCCTTGGCAGTCCCACCTCCTGCCACAGGGACACACGCCTGTCCCCTCCTGAGGCACAGAGCAGCCCTCACTGGTCCCCAAAGGCCCTTGAGCTTGGACCTCACCGGCGCAGTCTCTGAGGACCTCGAGGGGCAGCTGGGCTCCACAGGGCTCCCCGCCTCCCAGGAGGCGGCAGGTGCAGGAAGAGACCTTTACCCCCGCCCACCTGGTGAGGGTGCCCTCACTGAGCGCCAATGTGGCCCAGTTCTGGGGTTCTCGCCACTGTGGTCCAGGAGCAGCCCCTTTCTTCCGGGACCAGTTTCTACCCCGGCTCTGCACCCTGCATCCCGGCCCCTTTGCCCTGAGTCCCAGGTCCGGCTGCAGCTCCCGGGCCAGTGGCTGCAGCCCCACTGTGTAAGCACCAAGGGCCGACGCTCCCCTAGTTTGACCAAACCAGCCCTGCACGTCAGCCTGTAGCTCAGTGCCAGCCCACAGCACAGCGTCCCAGGGTCACCGGGTCAGACACCAACAGACACTGCAGGGCGTGGATGGTGGAGACTTGTCCTGGGGAGGCCTTGGCCCACCTCCCCCTGCCACAATGACGCACTGTTGTGCGGCGATTCAATTTCAGCTTCCTTTCGTTGCTTTCTTTCCTCACCAAGACCTCATGTCTAGAGCATCTGTACTAAGGGGAGAGATGAAATGAAATGGTCAGAAGAGGTCAGGAGGCTTTCCAGAAAGCATACACCCAGTGACATGGGCAGGTTCAGGCGAGGCGCTGGGGGCGTGGTCAGCCCGGCTGGGCAGCGACCCCCAGAGTCTGCAGACCCAGCACCAGGGGATCTGCCTGGCCGCCACGGAGTCCTCTTTTGTACAGAGCCCTTGCAACGCCTCCGCCTAATTTGTAGCCACAATTTTGTTTCCTGCTTTCTGACAGAGGGCTCCCAAATTTAGCTCCTAGCCGCCAAAAGGCCAGACCCCGGCCCTTCACGGAGTTCTTCCTGGGGACAAGCCTGGACCCAGATGGAGACCAGGGTGGCAGCCAGCAGCTGGGGTGGCCGGGCTCCACAGCTGCAGTGACCCACAGTGCCTGCTGACGCTTCGGGGGACTGCAGCCTTGGCACAGGCTCTCCCTGATTCCTCGGCACCCCTCTGCTCTGCCCCTGCTTTGTCACAGCGTCTCTCCCGGATGGCTTCCTGGGGTTACAGCAGCCCTCAGATCTGCATGCCATCGGAGTAGCAGTGTCCAGCAGGACAGCACTGACCGCATGTGCTCTCTGGGAACTTGAGGTGCGGCCAGTCCAGGCTGAGATGTGCCAGAAGCAAAACACACACCTGATTTTTGAGGACACGGTAAAACAAGATGTACACTGCCTGAGAGGTGGCATTTAAGTGATCGCAGGTCGAAGTGGCAACATCTGTGTCATTTTGAGCCACTGGGTGGCCGTTGGTTCCAGCCACCACAGGAAACTGTAGGCTCTGAGTGCCTACACAGGGCACCCAGCGGGTGGTGATGGCCCCGGACACCAGCAGGGCAGGTGGCCGTCGTAGCTCTGCTAGGGTCAGAGCTGCATGCCTCTGAGGCGGCACAGGCCCGGCCCAGGAGCTGGCGACACCAGACGCCTCCACACACTTCGACGTCAGAACGTGCCAACAGTTGCATGTGCTCTGCATCCACACATTTGTTTTGAATTACCCTGGTTAAAAAAAAAAAAAAGATGTGGAGGCTGTGGCATGTTAATAGTAGCTTACGACTGAGATCGTTTCAGTTTGGAAAACATGAGCAGCGGGAGGCTCGGAGGGTCGCGGGGACGGCTCCGGGCGCGGCTGCCGTCAGGCAGGCTGCAGACAGCCTTTGTCATCGCCAGCCACTTTTGCAAGACGTTATGTCAAGCGCATCCCACTGCTGATCGTGCACAAGTGGTTTGCATCTTGTTAGAATCCGATCTTGTTCGGGATTTCTTTCTGCAAGGCCTTGATGAAGACGGGCTGCGTCTGTTTCTTGTCACCGCAGTCT
This sequence comes from Heterocephalus glaber, assembly GCF_053883595.1. Taxonomy (NCBI): domain Eukaryota; kingdom Metazoa; phylum Chordata; class Mammalia; order Rodentia; family Bathyergidae; genus Heterocephalus; species Heterocephalus glaber. The sequence goes on from NW_028258179.1 coordinate 10,979,829, forward strand.
CTTACTGAAATCTGCGCCTTCTCTGCCGACTGAATTTCCCTCCCGTGTCTGAGAGGGCGGTCACGGCAGGGAGTTTTCGCCCCGCCTGCAGAGGGGAGCGCGCCCGCCCTGCTCTGCAGCAGCTGAGCAGGACACTGGGCTGCTGGGCCTTGCCTGCGGCCCGGCTGCAGACACCAGCACTCCAGAGCACTGCTGAGGAGCACAGTGTTCTTCGAAGTGTGGACATGAGCCAGAGCAAGGGGATTTGGGTCAGGCTGCTCCGAGGGCTCCCACTCCTCCGTCTCCAGTCAGTGCAGGGCTTTGTGGCCCTTCAATGCCAAAGCCCCTCCTCGCAGATGAAAGGCCTGGGTGTGAGGATTAGTGAAGGCACAGTCGCCTTTAGGGGGTCTTTTCATTTCGAGTCCCCTCTCACTTTGCAAGTCTGTAAGAAAGAGGTGCAAATGTCCCCGCCAGGCTGCTTCCCTGATGACACACAGCGGCCGCCAGCTCCCTGATAGGCAGGGGTCGGGGGCTTCCAGGCCATGTCAGAAGCCCCCCAAGGACAGATCTCGAATCTCCGATTTGGGAAGCGGGGAGTCCAGGCTGACACCGCGGATCATGCAAAGGCGGGGACTGTGGCTGGGTGGACGGGTGGATCGTTGGACCCAGCGCACAGCCTCAGCTACGGGGTACGCCTGTGCCCGGCCACGCCTCAACGCTCAGTGCCATCATGGGGCCCTCTTCTGTCTGTGCCACCGTCCTGCTCAGTACCGTGCAGCCAAGGGTGTCACCCAGCCCTGGGACCCAACACGTGCTGAGCAGTGCGACTCCTGTTCAGAGACTGGAGACTTTAAAAGCACTCGGAGAACCTGGATGTCTGTGCCCTCGTGACAGCCGAAGCAGCGTGTCACTGTTGTCCTCGGTTCTTTTCTTTTTACTTTTTTCTTTTCTTTCTTTTTTTTAACTGATCAAGGGATTTGAACGGAGGTGTGAGCAGTCGCCCATTGCAGTCACCTGGCCTCGCTGCAATACATGTTCCACACACCCCCTTACCCCAGGAGGTCCAGACCGCTGGGCCCACTCACAGGTGAGCAGCCCCCCCGTGTCTGGAGGATGAAGAGGAGACGGAGGGCTGGTGACCCCGAGGGCTGACCCACCCGGTGGGCTGTGCCAGGACCAGCCTCATGAGGTGCCTGGGCCCCCAAAGACACCAAGGTGTCTCCAGCCAGCATCCTGATGGAGCATCTGCAGACCGATGAGCTCGTGCCAGCCACTTCTGGGTGGCACCAGCACTGCAGAGGGGACCCTTGGTTTCCAGCAGACCTGTGCATCCACCCCAACCCACAAAGCCAGCAGCAGATGGCTCGGAGCACGGCCTGGACCTCAGGCAGACCCACCAAACGTCTTCAGCAATTTCCTAGCTGGGGAACCCAGGAAAGCCCCATGGTGGCTCCCAGTCTCAGTTTCCCTGGGTGTGGATGGGGCTGTAGACCTCACCCCCTTGGGATAGGAAGAGATGGTGCATGAAGGGCTGGGCACCCAATCCAGGTGGGACACTTGGTGACCATCGGCTCTGGAGCCCCTGCACCCCACCCTCGTTCCAAGCAAGCTGGGCTCTCCACCTGCACCCTTCCGGGCAGGGTGCCCACAGGCCGGAGCAGAGGGGCTCCCAAGCGGGGGACACATGTGGAACAAGAGGCTGCTACCAAGCAGAGCCGGCCTTCCGTGCCACCTGCTGTGGCTGGGCCAGCCTGAGTGTGTCCCTTAATGGCCTGGGCACACCTGCATGCTTGGGCCCTGGAGCCAGAGAGGAACAAAGGGCAGAGACTCCTCTTGCATGCACCCCGCCTCATTCCTGCAACTCCTCCACGTCTGGGCCATGGCTGCTTCCGCTGTGAGCCAAGACCCTGTCCCCCATCAGGGCACATCAGCCACCTGGTCAGGCTTCCTTCACCTCCACACTGGCCACCCTGCTAGGGTGGAATGCAAAGGCCGGGTGCATCCATCTCAGCCCGGGTCAAGGGCCATGTGGGAGCTAAGCCTGGGGTCACCAAGCTGTGCAGCCAGCAGACTCCCTCAGGCGGCTGGCACCCCGCTGGATGCTGGCACTTTTGTGCAGCCTCAGAGGTCAAAGAGAAGGCTCCACAAAGGAGCCGGCAACAGGTTTGGCTCAGGCCAAAGCAGGTGCCATGGTCCCCTTTTGAATTTTCAAAACATGGCAGGACACCCAGTGCCACTGCAGGGCACAGGCCCGCTTAGGAGCATGGCGCATGGCGGGGCAAATCCCACAGCCAGGGGTGGCTCTGGACTCCTCCATCCTCTCGCCAGCCCTAGACTGTCTCCTGCCCCTTCACACCAGGGAGCAGACCCAGCCCAGAGGACGGCGTGGTGGGCACTGCAGAAAGCGGCTTCCGCTCCGTGTTCTTGCACGCAGCCTGGCAGGCTGTGGGACTTGGGAAGGCGGGGCATGATGCTGGGGGCGGTGTCTCCCTTGGAGCAGCCCACACGGACAGCACCCTCGGCGTAGCATGGGCCTCAGGGGCAGAGCTGGGCAGAGCACAGTCCCAGCGGTCTAGAGTTGACCCTGCAGCCTCATTCGTGGAGCCCAAGTGCCCCAGAGGCTGCCAAGCTCGGTGCACCTGGGTGTGGAACGGACACTGCAGAGACGACCCCGGGGAAGGCTGTGCAGGGTCACCTCTGCGTGTGCCGTGTGTGCCAAGCATGCCCGTGTTCATCTGTGTGTTTCTGGGAAAGGTGGTAGCTGGTGTCCCTGATGGGACAGCAGAGGTCCTGGGACCTGGGCAGCCACTGCACCGACATCCGCCTGCTCCTCCACACAGCGCTGTGGTCCTGCAGAAGGAGGCTCCCTGTGACAGGACCAGCAGCACCCTGTCCAGGCCAGTGGGAGGGAGCTGCTCCGGCCAGAACATCGGGGCGCTGTGCCCTTGACACCTTGCCCCACTGCTCTGTGGATGCCCAGGGTGGGTGACAGCTGCACGGGGTGGAGGGGCCAGGAGCTGGGGTCAGGGAGGAGTAGGGCCTCTCCCAGGCGGGGCGCAGGAAGGCCTCAGCCTGCCGGCCTGGCCTCAGGTCTCCCGGGAGCCGAGGGAGCTATGGGGATGGTCGGGGCACTTGCTCGGCACGCACCACCCTTCCCCGGCCTGGGCACTGCCACACCACATGCTGTTTCCCCAAAGCCAACCAGTAGTGGCTGCTGGGACTCGGGGCTCAGATATATCTGGGAGTCTCAGCGCTGTCACCGCCTTCGAGGGGTCCACCAAGCCAAGGACACACCTGCCATCCACCCTCTTCCCAGAAGGGCAAGCACCTCGAGCCCAGGGATGCGCCGGGGTGGACAATCAGGAGCCCTGCGTGTCCAGCTTCTGTCGTCGCGAGCTCCCCCTGGACGTAGGGCACAGCGCCCAGGACGAGTGCTTTCTTCCCCACAGCCACACTCTGAGGAGACTGCTTCCTGAGTTCATCTTTCTGCAAAGCCTTGAGCTTGAAAGTAATTGGAAATTGATCTTCCTTTCGCTTGTGGCCCTTGGATTTAAGAGTCTTTGGAGGTGAAGGCTGTACCCCAGCCCACACCCGCCCCGAGGACGGTGGCTTCCTCTCGGAGGCCCCCTTCCCAGCCCACTGGCAAGATGGAGGTGAGCTCAGGAGGCCAGAGAAGGAGCCCAAGCCTGCACAGCTAGGAGGGGCTCCCTGCTCTGCGTGGCTGCTCCCGGAGGCGGCTGAACTCAAGTCTCCTGCCGCTGCCAGCCCACCTCCCGGGCACCCAGGGCGGCACGAGCCCCATTGCCCTCCCGGGTATGTGGGGTGCTCACCGGGGCCTGGCAGCTGCCTGGGCCACGAGTGCTGACAAAGTGCTGTTAAAGGACCCAGAGACCAGCGACCCGAAGCCCCGAAACCGGCCTGTGCCAGCTCCACCGCCCCAGCAGTGCCTCTCTCCCAGAGCAAGGCTGAAGCCGAGGCTGGGAGCCCAGCTGCCCATCCACTCCGAAGCTCCCTGCAGGCTCCAGGCGACCAGAGAGGATCGGCCGCTCCACAGAGCAGGGCTGCCTCCCTCCCTAAGGCCTTGAGCACCACACAGGCCTGAGCTCGGGCGCTGTGAGTGTCGGCTGCCTCGCTGTCCTGCCGGTCCCCTGCTTGGGCGATCGGCACACAGCGTCCTGGGGCAGCAGACCCCACTGTCCAGCAGGGCGGCCCCAAGGCGGCAACGCCGGTGCAGCTGCAGCCTCACAGTGGCCTCCGCGTCTGCGGACCGGGCCAGGGCTGGCCGAGCATGAAGGGGATTTCTTGGCCATCCCCCAGCTCGGGCTGCTCCGCTCCTCCACCCTGTGGCTTGGATGCTTCCCGACCTTCCACGCTGGCCCTCCTGGAGGGAACATGGAGGAATAGGAGCTTCCTTCCAGGGAGGAGAGAAGAACCCTGCAGCCTCAGTCCTCTCCAGGGCGGAACCTGGTTCTGGTCTCAGAGGTAGGCTTTGCCCTGAACAAAACAAACTCAGGAGCCCTCCCCTGGGAGACCCACAGTACAGCCACTGCAGGGAACCTCACCCTTGAGCCTGGCCCGGCAGGGTGCAGCACTGCCCCAGGGCTCCCTCTGCTGCTCCCAGCCTCCCTGGCCCTGAGCCAGCCACCTAGACCCCGCCCCACCCCTCAGGGAGGTGCCAGGCGCCTGCCCAGAGAGCCAAGCCACCCAGTCTTCTGCTCCAGACTGGACCAGAGACCCTGGAATCCACTCCCTCCAGAGGCACTGGGGCCCCGGCCGACACCCCTAAACTTACGTTCACCCCCGCCTCCCGGGCAAGGCATGCCAGCCAGGGCAAAAGCCTTGGGAGTGAGTTCTGCAGGGAGAGTTTCCTCCTCTCTGTGGTGACCAAGAAGCTCCAGAGAGAGGCTGTGCCCAGCTGAGTGCCACAGGGGCTGGTGTGGAGGTGGGTGGCTCGAGCCCCCGGGCCTGGACATTCAGGGACGCCCCGCCCCAAGGCTGCAGAAGGGGTGGCACGCAGACTGCAGCAGCTGAGGGAGCCCTGCAGCGCTCAGAAGGCCCTCGGTGATGGGGCAGGAGGGCTCTCCTCCAGACAGCCTGCACACGAGCCCACGCACACGGACACACATGCCAACCCCCGTAGGTGCAGAGGAGGAGAGAAAGTGTCTGCACCACCCAGGCACCCTCACTGGGTCCCAGGAGCCGAGGCTCAGGCAGGCCAGGGTGAGGGGAGGGCATGGCAATGCGCCAGCCCAGACCCAGGCTCCCCAGAGCACCCGGGGGAAGGAGGAGGCCGCTGAGCCTCAGACCCAGGCTGTTTCCTGGGTTTCTCTGTCCCAAATGCACATCTGGGCCACAGACCTGACCCCTGCCTGGGACCCCGCCTTCCCACGGGGGCGTCGAGAACCTTGGCAGGTCCCTGCCCCTGCCCACAGCAGGGCTCCCTTCCTGAAGGAGCCGGTGAGGCTCGAGTAGGACTGCTTGTCGGCTTGGGCCTGGGCAGCCCGACTGCTCAGTGGGCCCTGCCTGGCCTTCGGCCTCCAGGCTCCGGGACCTGGAGACTTTAGCAGGCTGACCTGACCCTTAGCCTCCCTGACGAGGCCCCTGACCCCATCCCCGGGTGCCTGAGCTCTCGGTCCTCCCAGGTCCACTGTGGCTATGGACTGCACTTCCCTAGGGGCCACTCCCACTGCCAGAGTGGGGAGGCACCAAAGCCCCCCTGCCGTGCAGCAGGGAACCCACCACCCAGAACTCGGCCCAGAGGAAGGGAGTTTTGCAGCCCTCAGCTCCACGCCTGGTTCTACATAGAGATTCGAGTCCTGAGGTCAGAGCCCTGCTCTGACACAGGACCAGGTCTGACTCACCTCCTAACACCGTCCTGACAGGGCCTGGACAAGGCAGGTTTGATATTTGTTTGAGTAGCAAAGGGAAGAATAAACAAAGCAAGTCTCAGCTCTTTGGAGCAGTGCGTGCACCAGAAAGGGTGAGCGGGACAAGGTCGGCTTTTCTGAGCATCAAGTCCTCACCACCCCAGCTCCCCTCCTTCGGGGACAGGGCTCAGAGGGAGGAGCCCTGAGAGAGCCCTCCAGAGCCCTCTCTGCCAGCCAGGGAAGGGAGCCCCTAGCCAGGTCCCTGGTGCAGGACGGATGTGTCCTCAGGCCCAGGCACCTTCTTACCACGGTGACCTCTCCCACTCAGGAGCCTCACGACCCTCCAGCTGTGCCAGGATCCTGGGCCCACACAAGGCTGAGCCCCTCTTGCCCGGCAGGGCAGGGCAGGGCAGGGCAGGGCAGGGCAGGGCAGCCCACCCACCCCAGTTGTGTCCGAGAGGAAAGGCCTGGAGGGCTTCTGGGGGAGGACAAATGTGGGACAAGTGGGGCATTGTCCGCACTCTGACCAGACTTCCAGGAGCTTCGGGTGGGAGCACCGAGGCAGAGCTCCCAGAACAGCCCAGGGTGTGGCGGTGGCTGGGCCCGGAGCTGACTTCACACCGCAAGCATCTCAGGAAGGCCAGCTGCTGTGTCTGCACCTGCTCCCACCGAGCACTGCCCTCGGCTGGGATGGGCCAAGGACACCCGGCCAGCCACATGTGGGGCGCCCGGCTCCTCTCGAGGCCTGGGAGGGCCTCCAGGACCTGGGCCACTGTACCCTGCCCTGCCCTGCGCTCCACGGGCAGTGGCCAGCCTCACCCCCTTGACGGGCCTGGACCACTTGGTAAGTCGGGTGGTGGGCTGCCCTGGGGTCCCTGAGAGTGTGACCCCACCTGTCCCCCAGAGGGGCTCTTTGTGGATCCTGACACCGGGCTCAGGACAGAGGACAAACCCTCCTGAAGGGGAGCTGAGTGACAGATGGGCGTGTGGCTCCGGACTGTGACTCCAGTCCCTGCACAGCACACGGCCGCTCACTCACCAGGCTTACCCCATGTGGGAGGCTCGCTCAGTCCTGATCTCCTGCCCACTGCCCCTGCCTTCACACCCCTGCAGCTCTCAGGCACACCCACACCCAGGTCCCTCTGTCCCAGCCCAGGGGTGAAGTGAGGAGCGGAGGAGGAAAGACCCAGGAGAGAGAGGAAGGAGGGAGCAGCCGTCCTAGCCCCTCCTGCACCTGTGACTCCTGCCCTCAGCAGGTGCCATCGGTCACAGTGCTCAGGGCCCTGGTGTCCCACAGCCCAATGCACCAGGGTGTACTGGACCAGGGTTTACCTGGTTCTGATCTGGCTGAGCACCAACAGAACGGGGTCGGGGCTGGGAAGGAGAAGCATCTGGGGCCTGAGGGCGCTTCTCGGGGACGGGACTGTGGAGGTGACTTTTGTGCAGCCCGGGAGACATGCTCCACCCCAACCCCCCAACAGAAGCAGCTGCAAAACCCACGGGCAGCAGAAAGCTGGCAAGGAGGTCGGTGTGGCCTTTCAGGGAACTGGAGGCAAGGGCTGGGGTGCTGGGGCCTTTGACTCCACCCCGGGGTTCCAGTTGCTCCTCGCTGGTCTGGAGCCAGCTGCCACTGCATGGGGCCTCTCAGCTGCCAGGTCAGGGAAGCAGGGCACACCAGGGACAGAGGCCAGCGAGGACCTGAGCGTAAGGACAGGACGTGAGCTGGCAGGGGGAAGCGCCTGGTGCAGCAGCGCCCTGAGGTGGGCGGGGGTCCACAGCCTGACCTCCAGGCCCCGTGGCAAACACCCACAGGGCTCAGCACATCCTGCTGGGAGCCAGGAGCCCAGGACACCGCTCCAGACCAAACAGGCTGGGTTTCTGGGTTAAACTGCTGCTGCCTCGCTGCCTCCTGGGCGTGACTAGGTGGTCTCCGAGAAGCCTCTGGAGCTGGGGGCCGCAGCGGCTGTCACAGGAATGGGGGATCCCTTCGCTGGGATCCCCCTGAACGCCAGTGCAAGCCCTGGGTGTCCTGGCAGGACCTCAGTTAGGGGACAAAGGGGAGCCAGAGCTGTCGGAGCTGAGAGCTGGGACTCCCCTGGGCAGATAATCCCAAGGGCCTCCCAGACCCCAGGGTGCAGGGCACACAAGAGGGGCTCCCAAGCAGGCCCTCAGAGGCCTGGGTGGGGCGTACATCGGCAGAGCCCCAGAGTTTCTTGTGGACAGAGCTCGGTGCCCTCCGGGAGGGGGGCCAGGGGGTGGGAAGGGGCTGCAGCAGGTGTGCTGGGGTGCAGGCCAGCGGCCAGGGCTACCATAAGGGACACAGTGGTGGCCCCAAAGCCTGAGACCAGTGTGAGGAGCCCAGGAGCTCTTTCCGGTCCATGGCGGCAGGAAGGGCTGGGAGACCCCTGGGCCTCTCCTCACAAGGGCTGGAAGCAGGATCAGGAGTGCAGAGCAGGAGGTCGGGCCTGAGCAGAGGGAGCGGAGCAGAGAACCCCCCAGAGGCAGACAGGAAGCTGCACCCCGTGTCCACCGTGAGTGTGCTGCAGCCACAGCCTCCACCTCCCCTGGGAGTCAGAACGCAGCCAGCGAGGAGGCCGAACTGACGCGAGCAGAGAGCGCGGTGCTGCCGTTAAGTGTCTCCCAGTACAACAGGGTTCATGGAGCATGGACGAACAGTCTAAGAACTTAATAAAATGCTTGCGTATAGCTTGAGGCATGCGATAAAAGCTGTGTCATCAAAACAGGGGTCTTGCTCAAGGGAGGCTGCCAATAGATTTCTGCAATTGGATGGAGGGAAATTGCGATTTTGTTTTTACAAAACTCCCAGGAAGGAGTTGGGAGTTGCAGGTGCCTGACACTCACCTCCCACACCTGCACAGCGTTCCACACAATCACACGTGACCACGTGCTTACACCCTCACACGTACAAACCCACACTCACATGCCCACACGGGCACGCCTGTGCCCCACTGGAGCCCAGCATCCACTCAAACCTCCAGACCGGGCCCTGCCCTGGCCCCTGCTCCTCCTGGGGCTACAGTGCCCCAGGGCCCGGTAGGTCGCATGTGGGGCGCTGACCAGGGCCACGACTGGGGCTCCATGCTGCGGACACAGTGGCACTGGGGTGGACATTGTGCGGGCCCCAGCCCCCGGCCCCACACCCCAGCAGGCCTTGATGCGCTGGCTCCTCCTGCCCCTCCTCCCGGTCACACACATGACTCTGAGACCTGGGGCCATCACCTGCACTGCCCCTGCAGGCGTCCTACAGCAGAGTGGAAGGATGTTGCATGGTACCGCTCTTGGCAGCTCAGACACCAGGCTCTGGCTGCCCCTTAAGAGCAGCTGCCCTGGCCCAAAATGTCATGAGAGGACGGATCCTCTCCTGCCCTGGGGCCCCGAGGCAGGAACGGCGGCCAGCGCCTGGAGAGGCCTCGGATTCCTGAGGGGTGACTCGGCAGCCTCATGACCACAGGCTGTCATTTGGGGAAGACTGGCGGGCGGAAGGGACCTGTGCTCGGAGCCCAGCTCCAGTTGCAAGGGTCTGTCTGGCAAGTCCACCTTCCGACACGCACGAGGTCCCTGCCAGGCGCCGGGAGGGGCCAGGGCCTCAGGAGGGGCAGCGCCTGGGCTCTGGCTACCGGCGCTGAGGAGGAGGGGCTGGGAGCATCTCAGCCTTCAGTCCCACGCTGGCTCAGAGACCCAAGGAGGTGGCAGCCTTGGTCCCCGGCTCAGCCCCGAGGTCCTGCCGAGAACCCTGGAGAAGCACTGCCCTCAGCTCCCACGGTGGCTCCAAGGGAGAATCCACCCCTCTGCGCTGCAGGCCTGGCTATACTCGGCTCCTTGTGCCACTGACATGCTGCAATGCAAAGCCAGGTGTCTGCAGCCCCTGTCAACGGGGCTGACATGGATGCGGCCAGTGCTGCTGCCTGTGAAATGCCTCACTGGATCTTCAAATGTGAAAGGGTCTCTCAGCTGCTGTAGGCTGATGACTCAGTTTCCCCAGTGCTCTTTCGCTGCTGGCTCAAGGACAGGGAGTCACGAGGCTCCTCCCTGCTGGATTTCTAAGCACCACCCCATTCGGTTGCTTTTCATTTCCGGCGGAGAGGGCAGGGCTGCTAGGGCCGCTCTCACATTCCTCTTGGTGCACTTCCCCCGACCTGCTTTCCCAGGACGCATGTCTAGAAGCGAAGTTGCTGAGCCGGCACCATATCTTCACGTCCAGCCGTGGCCTCACAGCTGACACTGGGCGTGTGGGAGTCCCCATTTCTCGCTAGCCTCGTCAGCATGGTATTGTTGGTGTTTGGTTTTTGCCAGCTGTTTGGCTGTGTGGTGGTAATTCGTCACTGTCCCATGGTGTTTCCTCATGTTTGGGGCTGTGCGGGTCTCCACTGGGTCCCAGGGCCGGGCCCTCTTCCCACTTGGTCCCCTGCTGTTTGTAACTGATCTCGTACATACCCTAGACCCGAGCCACACTGCTTATTGTGTTCTGAATGTCTTCCATTCCGGGGCTCGTTTTCTTTCAGGTCTACAACTTTTCTGTCCCTAACTCACTTAGCAAATCCTTACAACGTGCTCAGGGCAGAAACTGCCCGCACCCTCTGAACTCCACCACGCAGGAGGAGCCAACCCAAGGATCTGGGCAGAGGCCTGCAGCCTGGCTGGAGGGGCCTCGCTCCTGGGTGGTCGGAGCAGAGCCAGGGCAGCCCAGGTGGGAACCTCGGCAGGCAGACTGGTTGGCCAGGTGGAGCGGAAGAGCCCTCCGCTCCTTGGGAAGGAAGTGCTGGCTGGCAGCTCCCGGCCGTACCAGCTCCCAGGAGCAGGATGCATAGGTGGCCCTGGGTGTCTCAGGGTCCCTCAGTGTCAGCATGACTCCCAGGAGGGGACTCGGGACACGGTCCGGGTGGGACACAACCTCCCCGTGCACTGTCAGAAATGAATTTGCCTTTCAGCCAACACATGCCAGGGTTAGGATGAGCTGAGGGCAATGGGCCTTGGGGAGCTTGTCCAGCCCTAGCCAGGAAGGAAAAGGAGGGAGGGAGGGAGCCTCCCCAGCCTCCGATGGACAGGTGCAGCCCAGGCCCCTCTTCCAACAGGTGTGGCCTGAGCAGCCTGTCTGATGAATTGAACCTGGGCACAGGGAGTCCCTGGAGTGCCCTCAACACACACAGCCCTGTGCCCAGACACCCCTTGGTGGAGACAAGATTGCAAACCTGCTTATCTGGATGGGCTGACGCCCGGAGCCAGAATCTGGGAGAACAGATGCTGCTTCGGGGCCGAGAGCCAGGCAGAAAACTTAAAAGGTGAAACCAAGAATGGTTTCCGGGTGCCCAGCACCCTGCTGCCTGCCTGCCTGGCTGGCACTCCCGTCTGTCCAGGCCGTCCAGGTGCTAGACAGGGGGACCAGCAGGCATTCTGTATGGGCACAGAGCCTGCAAGGCTCAGGCTGGCCTCCTCCCTGGGTAGCTCAGGCCCCTGTGTGCCTGGAAGGCCGGGAGCAGGCATCCTGGGGAGAGGCCAGAGCCCCGCCCATGACCTTCCCCACCCCACCTGGCAGCAGGGTTCAGCCTCCACCAGGGGGAGCCCAGTTGCCCCGCAGCAACGGTGCACCAGCAACTGCAGGGGCACCTTGCAAGGGCAGTTGGACGGACAGGGGGACCCTCGTGGAGGGCACGGGCCTTGGAGACAAGAGGAGCCCCAGCCCCTGTCCCATCCCCTCACTGTGTTCCGGGATGTGGCAGAGCCCGGCGGGAATGGCCCTCCCAGCGCTCACAGCAGAGGTCCGGGTCTTGTCCTAGGCAGGCGGAGCCTCCCAGCTGAGGTGACCCGCACTGGGAAGCGTCCATGCTGCCACGGGACTGAAGTCGTGTCAGGCACTGAGCACAAGAGGCCTCCAGCGACAGAGCAGGCTGGGGAGGGTGGCACAAGGCCTCTCCTCACTCCTGACCTGTGTCCAGAAAAACCCCTTCGGGCACACTGAGGTCTAGAGGATTCCATGAATGATATTTAATAAAACTGAAAATACACATTCGTGCACGTGGAACCTTCCAGTGCCACACCTGCACCTCTGCAGGTGCACCTTCCTGTCCACGCCTGGACACTGTGTCACTGCTTCAGGTCACAGGCCAAAACTGGGCAGCTCAAGGAATCCTAAAATTTCACTTTACATAAATAAAGTCACATCACTTAGGTGGTTTCGTTCCTTGCTTCTTTCCTAACCATTACATTTTTATCACAAAATTAGGCTGGTTACCTCTGTTCCCTTGTGACTTTCTATGGGACACACACTGTGGTGTCATTTTACTATACATTTTGCATTTCTCATATTTAAAGCATGCTCTAAAACATTCCCTCCAAAAATAGAAATTGTAGAAATATATTTTTGGTGATAAAGTTAAACATTTTAAAAAGCACAAGCAATCGCTTAGATGTTTTTTCAAAAGAACCGGAGGCGATTTCTAGGACAGCGATGTCCCTGCTTCTCCACGGCAGAGTGTGACACCTCCTCTCTTCCCTCACTCAGGCCGCCGGACTCAAGGCCCCGTCTGACTCCTCTGTTCCCTCATGGCTGCAAATGCAGGTTCTTAGCGAACACTGGGGTCCTGCCTCTGAAACACCCCCAGGCGAGATCCCAGCTGCCATGGCGTGGAGCCTGAGCCCCGCTCCAGCCCCAGGGACTGCAGTGTGGGTCCCACCCCGAGCCCCCACCACCACTGGCAGGGAGAGCCCCCCCCCGTGGCAGCACCATCCGTTCCCGAGGTCCTGATGGGACAGAAAGACGGGGCAGGAGGAGCCTCCCCTCTGCTTGCTGCCTGCTGGACCCTGGATCCCCACCCCCTGTCTGCTCCCGGCAGCAGGCCTCGGCGTCCAGACTGAACCTCACATGGCTGTCCTGGTCAACGGGACCCTGGGCCCCAGCCCTCAGCTCACCCACTCTCTACAGGCTGCGGACAGTGTTGGTGTGGATTCTCGGGCCCAGCAGCACCAGCTGCAGGTGCACAGAGTCCCCCCGCACGTGCGCACGCACACACACACAGGGCCGACGAGTCGTGGGCTCCGTATCCACTCAATGGAGTGTAGATAGAAACACCTCCAAAATTTCACTTGTACTGATGATATACAGAAGTTTTTCTTGTATTTCCTTTAAAATCCAGCATACACGCATTTCACTGGCATTTATGAGGAATGAGGTATGGTGAATCATCTGAAGGTGAGGCACAGTACAGGGGAGGACTGCTTGGGTCCTATGCAAAAAAACAGCCCCTTTTCAGACCAGGGCCTTGAGCATGGGGGTTTGGGTCTCTTCGGGAGAGGGGTTTTAAGCCAGTCCCCTGTGGACACTGAGAGGTGGCTATGAAGTATTTATATGTATGCAATCCATCCTGTCCCCCCGCACAGGCCAGGGATGCAGCCCAGCGGGACAGCACCTGCCTGGCAAGCACAAGGTTCTGAGTGTGATCCCCAGTACCAAAAAATAGCAACAACAAAAGAATTTCTACAGCCAGTGTTAGCGGCTCATGTCTGCAATCCCACAACTCAGGAGGCTGAGGCAGAAGGATGGCTAGAACCCAAGAGTTTGAAACCAGCCTGGGAGACATAAGAGACCCTGTCACCCAATAAATGAATATTATGTCCTCCAGAAAGCTGATGCGCAGAGTAAACCTTGTCCTCCAAGGATAACTCTGCCTTAGGCTCTTTGCTTGACGCACGTGGAGATGAAGCATGGCTTCGGATCAGTCCGATTCCTATAAAACCACCAGCATAGTAAAGAAACAAATAAATAACTTCTACAAATCGATGAGAAAACAACAGGCCACTTGTTTTCATAAGGTGCAAAAGACTTGAAAAAGCATTCACAAAACAGTAAATTAACATCAGAAAACAGGGCTTCACAACAACTCTGCAGCCCACCGAAGCAAATTAGAACCTGGGAAACCAGGGGTGTGTCGGTGTTTACAGGGCAGAGCACACAGGCCTCCTGACTCCTGGACACTGTCACTTTAGAGAGCTGCTGAGCAGCAGCTTTTGAAGTTGAAACCCTCCCCGGTGAGAGCCCGCAGGCCAACCAGACGCACCCGCTCCGTACAGCAGAGCCCATTGGGAGAGCAGAGAAAGATTTCAAGCAATTATCCATGCGTTCACCAAGTGCAGCAAGGAGAGGAGAATGAACTCCTGCCCATAGCAATCTGGATGACTCTCACAATCAAACTTGTGCAAAAGAAAGCAGGCCCCCGGTGCGCGATTTCCGGTGCAAACGGGTGAGGGGTGTCGGTGCACGTGTGACTTGAGTGCTTCTGTGTGTAAACGTGTCTTCCGTGAAAAGGTTGCTGGGAAAACACACCCAGGAAAACTCCAGGGGGGCATGGAAGGCTGATGACACTGCAGTTGGATTCCAGTATTGATCGCCAGGCCCTCTCCAGGTCCCTGGAGAGAAGACCATGAAAAGCCTGCTCCTGGCTTCTAAACTGTTTATGTGCCCCAGAAAGCTGATGCGCAGAGTAAACCTTGTTCTCCGAGGATGACTCTGCCTTTGGCTTTTTGCTTGGTGCACGTGAAGATGAAGCATGGCTCGAGATCAGTCGATTCCTATAAAACCATCAGCATGGTCACCCGGCCACTTCACCCTCAACGCCACACGCCAGTGCAGCTGCCTGGGGCCTCCCACCCCTTCTCGCAAAGGGGTCACCACCAGGGAGTCTGGGGAGGCACCCAGAATGCAGGCGGGTGGGCACAGAGCCAGTGCTGAGGGCCAGAGCTCCTCAAAGCCCCGAGGCATCGCCGGCCTCTGTCCCCAGTAGGGCGGGCACCTGGGCAGTGCTGCAGCCTCATGCTGGGGTTCAGCCAGCCTCTGACCCCCCATCATGCTGCGTGCTGTCCTCTGTCCCTTCTCATGGTGCATTCCCGCCCCGTGGGAGCAGTGTCCCCTCCCGCACCCTCCCTCCCCAAACCCCAAGCCCAAGCCCCGAGGCTGCTGTCCTGTGCACGCAAGGAGCTTCCTCCCCAGGCACCACACTCCCTACTTCAGATTCTGGGCCTGAGGCCAGGTGGTCAGAGGGCAGGGGTCCAGGGCCTGGGTGATCGCAGACCTGCCTGGCCAGTTACGTTTCAGGGAGGAGCCCTGGGAACATCCGTGTCCGAGGCACCGGCCCTGCGCATCTGGGCTGGAAAGTTGGGAGGAGCCTCCTCCTCCCTGTGCCCAGGGGACTGTACTGAACATGCTGCTGTTGTTTTCATCCTTCCTTTTCCTTTCATTGCTTGTGTCTCCCCAGCCAACCACGGGTCCTTGAGGATGGAGACCTTGGTCACCCAGACAGGCAGAGGCCACCTCAGAGTGCTCAGGAGATGCTCCCCGTGTGGGGCTGAAGGGCCCTGGCGTGGCCCTGGCTCACTTCCCCAGTCATCTCAGGGCTGGCTGGGTCCTCCTGCTGCCCAAGCCCCGGGAAGCACTGCCCTGGGTGGCCGGCACCCAGCTTCACCCGCACAGGCTGGCTGCACTAAGGTTGCAGGCAGACGCTGAGTCCGCTGGGTTCACAGCAGCCCCTGCACATTGTGCACGGCCCCAGAGTGGGTTCAGCCCTCCAGAGTGACAGGGAGCACCCCCCGGGGCCCAGCACCCAGCTTGTGGCAGACCAGGGTCAGTCTCAGTCAGGGGCTGCTAGTAATTGGGGTCCCCAATGCCCAGGGCAGATGCAGCCCCTCCCTTGGGGCTCACAGGCATGGGGACACCACAGCTGGAAGGCCGAACGTCCCTGAGCTCCAGCAGAGGGCCAGGGGACAGAGCATGTTCCAGGGAACACAGGTCTTCCCTGGTCACCATGCAGGCAGTTGCTGGGCAAGGGGTCTTAGGGTGGACAGGGCTGACTCAGCCTCTGCCGATTCCCACAGTGTAGACCCTCACACCTCGGCAGGTTCCGAGCTCCGGCTAGGTTACTAGGGGCGGGGGAGGTGGGGGATGCACACAGCTGGTCCTTGCCAGCCACTGGTGGTCAGGCTGACGCCGAAACGATGTGGATGTCAGTCACTGCCCAGTGCTGACCACCCAGCCCAGCCTTGACCCGCCCTGGCCCCACTTCCGGGTGCTGCTGGTGTTGTGCACTTCGTCCCGGCAGCTGCAGGTCCCTGCGTGTCCTCCTGGCTCCGTGTCTCACCCTCCACATGCGCGTCCCTGGCTGGACCCCACCACGTTCATCCTGATTAGGGGCGGCCCAGGGCCTGAACCTATCTTTGCTGCCTGAGTTTACAAGCTGGAAAACCGGAAAGGACCAGGCCAGCCTAGAGGAGATGCTGTCAGCCTCTCGCTGGAGCTCCGAGGACCACTGCAGAGGGGAGCGGAGGTGGAGAGAACCAGGGAGCCCCAGGCACCCTCTGGCCCCATGCATTCAGAGCCTGCCAATGCAGGAGGGTCACCGCTGGCATGCTGGCATCTCCTGGAGCAAGGTGGCACCACAGCTGCCTCTGCCACATGCGACGCGCAGCCCTGAGCCAAGGGGGGCTAGTAGACCTCCCCTCAATGTCCCAGACAGCAAAGGAGCACTCAGAGGCAAGAGAGCAGGTCGGTGTTCGCCCAGCCCTGGGGGCCCGGGATGACTACGGCAGAGTGCGGGCTTCCTTTGTCGGGCGCAGCATGGAGTGGTCCAGTGGCTCCACAGCCTTGTGAGCAGACCGGAAAGCCACTGGCAAGCGCAGTTTAAATGATGCCGGAGCCATGTCCCAGTACAGCTGTTACTGAGGCACACACACCTGCACACATTGCAGGGGTGCACACTGTGCACACATGTGCACACACGCACTGCACACCTGGCGCCTGGGCTCCTGCTGTCAGCTGTCCCCCCTTCTGCCTTCTCTGTGAAATGAGTGAGGAAGCATAAAGGCAAAAAAGAAAAATCACCCCAATATTTACCCTTCAAGCTGACAGTACAGCAGTTTACCTACTTTGGTCTTTTGCACGGAAATGCTTGGCCCCTTTTGCACAATTCTGCAACACAAATGCACACACACACACCGACATGCTCCAATGATGACGCGTGCTGCTGACAGCCGCCTCTGTCGTGCTCACGACAGTCAGCAGTGCAGGTCACAGGTGAGCCAAAACTCATCTCAGCGCTGCCGTCAGCGTATTCACACTTCAGTCCTGCCTGCACATGGTGGTCACGGAGCTCCCGCGAGTCCAGGTCCTGCACTGTAGGATCCTGACTCACAGGCGGGTGAACAGCTGAGTCATGAATCTCCAAGCTCGGTGCGGACTCAGCTGTCTGAGTCACCTCAGTGCTGAATCATGTGTCCCCAACCCCAGGACCCCAGGGCTTGGCCAGAGGCATCAGCCCGAAGCAGCTGCAACCCCTGTCGGCTGCAGGCTGTGGAGGAGGCCGTGGGGGAGGGCTGGGAGCCAAGGGAGGCCTGGGCTTATCCGAGCTCCTCTCCAGCCACAGGGGCCTTGGCCCTGGGCCCATAGTGAATGCACAAGAGTAGCCTCTGCCAGGAGGGCACCCGGCACCCAGGCTGGGTAAGGATCTGGGCTGGGAGTGAGCAGTAGAGGGCCAGCAGCCACCCTCACAGGCCCTGCCTGTGCCCCTCCCAGCTGAGGCCCTACAGCTCTCCCAGCCCACAGGCAGGACCCCAGCATCCTCCCGGGGAGAGCCTGGTCCACAGCAGCCAGACCTGCAATGTCCCCACAGACGGAACCCACGCTGTGGCCAGAGGGGATCCGACCCGCACAGACCCCCAGACACAGCAGCAGCCCAGGACCTGG
Organism: Heterocephalus glaber; assembly: GCF_053883595.1. Classification (NCBI taxonomy): domain Eukaryota; kingdom Metazoa; phylum Chordata; class Mammalia; order Rodentia; family Bathyergidae; genus Heterocephalus; species Heterocephalus glaber. The sequence goes on from NW_028258179.1 coordinate 10,997,421, forward strand.
TCTGTACAGAGCAATGCCACACACCATGTGGGCTGCAGCCTCCTTGGCAGGCGCATGGGGAAACTGAGGCTTCCAGAGGGCACTGATCTACCCAGAGCACCCGACAGGACAGCAGCATGGTCACTTGGCATGCAGTGCACCAGCAGCCTCCTAGCCAGCCCGAGCACAGTGCCCAGAGAGGGGAGACAGTGCCACACTGCACAGCAATGTGAGGCAGAACCCTAAGGGCCCTGTTCCTGTTGCCAGGGTCATTCTGGCCCCATCCTGAGGGTGCCCTGAACAAGGACACAGAATGCTGGCCCTTGAGGAAGGCTGGGCAGGGATCTGACAGAGACAGCAAGTGTTGGGTGTGCAGGGCACTTGAGCGAGGGCTTAGGGAGGGTATAGGGGAACCTGGGCCCCCGCCTTGGCTTCTGGTGGGAGCAGCTGGCTGATGGCTGTGGTGCCAGCCAGGGACAGGAAGCTTGGGCTGGAGACTCCAGGGTGCACAGAGCTCTGTGGATGTTGGGAGAGGTCCTGGGAGCGGCTGGCATGTGAGGGGCTGAGAGGGTCCCAGGTGGGTGTCTCAGCATCAGGCTGGCCCAAGGTGATGGGCCGGGTGGGCTGCAGGAGGGTGAGCCCTGAGGAACCAGGGCCAGCCTGGACCCCGTGGGCCAAGCACAGCTGGACAGCAGAGTCTCCATTCATCCAGATGATGGGCTGCTTAGGGGTGAAGGGCCCCGTCCTGTGAGCCCACAGCCCTCTCCCTGGGGACCCTGTTAGAGCCCCCAGCCCTGCTGATTGCTTCCACAGAGAGGAAGGAGCCAGTGTCCTGGCTGGCGTGACTAGTGTGGGCCCTTGCTTTAGGAATAATGAGAACTGGAACAAAGGCAACACTATGAAGTTACAGGGAAAGCCTTAACTGGAAAGGAAGAGAGAGGCAGGAAAACAGCTAGCTGGAGGAGCAGCTGGCCAGGGACCAGGATGCAGGGACCAGGGCGGCTCTCAAGGATTAGCAGGGGCAGACTCCATCCACAGTGAACTCTGCCCTGATTTTCTAGCTCAGGAGGGTGATTCCAGCCCCGGGAAGCGAGGGCCTCTGGTGGGTTCTGGCCTGGGCGTTTTCGGCTCAGGACTATGACTCTGGGGGGTAAGGTCTGGAGCTGGAGCTGTATGCACAGATAATCTCGTCCCTGTGCACCTTGAAATGACAATGTGACTCTTATCTCGGTGTCCTCCATCTTGGGAGGATGAGGTAGGCCAGGTAAATCAAGGGCTGATAAACTTTCTTCTGTTCACTTTCCCTAAATCATTAACATACTGCAGCCAAAGTTTTAGGGCCAAAGATACAAAATGAAGGTCAAGCTTTGTTCTGCTTGTAGTTATCTACTGTCCATCTGCACGTGGAGGCAGGAGTCACAGGTTTTAGGAAAAACCACTTTTATGCCCCTGTTTACCTCCAAAGAAAACACAGAACGTGCTTTTAATGAGTAACAGGTGAAGGCCCAGGAATTCGTCCTTTGTCCCCACAAGCGGGGGTCTCGGCCTCTGTCTGGAGAACAGGCACCTGGTTCCAAGGGCACGGGACAGCCGGAGGGTGCGGGCCTGCACAGCAGCTGCGGGGTGCCAGGCGGGGCCCCGACCCTGTTCCCGCTCAGCTCCCCCAGGTCTGCTGTCTGAATCCATGGCCTCAAGCCAGCATGGAGGCTGAGCACGAGCCAGGCTTCTGCTGCTGGGATCAACTCCCAGCGGGGTCTGAGACCCCAAAAGTCGTGAGAGGAAAGAGCCCAAAGACTAGGGGAACACGCCCAGGACCTCCTCGGGAATGCAAGCCCAGGCTCCTTCAGCGTCCAGGACGAGCCTGAGCCCTGAGGGGCCTTCCGGAAGCTGGCGTCTGGCTGGAATGCCCAGGCCCTAGCTCGGGGCAGCCATCTGATTAGAGGCCACCTGGCTGGGTGGGTCACAAATACTCCCAAGGCAGAGTCCACACAGTGAGAAATTCCCGAGTAAGAAGACAGAAGGGTGTGACCTTTCCTTGGGCAGCCGTGCGCCCTTGAATCCTGGGGAAGTCGATCCCTCATCCCCACCCGCGGTCCTCAGACAGGAAGTCAGTGCCTCGAGCCACAGGTCGGTCCAGGGAGCGCACCCACCCTGGGTTTAGAGCCCCTCAGGTGGGCGGGCTTTGGGGCCCTAAGGTGGGAGGTCTTCTCCCCACAGACGCATGGTTTCCAAAACCAGTACTGCTGTGAGAACAACCGGGTGGAGGGACAGCTCCCCAAGGGATGGTGGCTTCCTCCCTTCGGCTGCATCCTCTGCCCCCAGGCTCCCTGAGGAGCCCCCGAGACCAGGCAGGCAGGCGCCAGGGAGGGGACTGGTTCTGTCCCTCACCTGAGAAGGAGCTCAAGGCTGTTAAGCGCCTCCCCCCATGACCTACAGCCCACCTGGGGTTCTCCAGGTGACCCTGGAAAGCGTCCCAATGGACGCGCTCAGCCCTAAACACAGGCTGGTGCCATGCACTGTGCAGTGCGTGTCACCTGCCGGGGCCCAGCCAGTGCTGCCCAGTGCTCCTGACTCTTGCCATGTGTCCACCAGGACCTGGATCTGGTACAGGAAGAAGTCACTATACCTCACTGTGGTCAATTTTCCTATTTCTGCTAATTATTAAGAAGAAATACAGGAAACTGAATTACAGAAGCATAAATAATTGCAGGGAAAATGATTAAAAGACTCTGTTCATTGCCACCAATAAAAGTTGAAGTATCTGAAATGATTCTGACTAGAAACAAAGATGGATGGGTTTTCTCGCTTCTAGTCACTGGCCTTCCTTGCCCTTTGCTGTCCATCCCCGGGGTGACCGCTTCTGTCTCTGGGTGCCAGCTGCCCCCCGACTGATGTCTGAGAACTCCTGGGGTAGCAACATGGCTTCGGTCCACCAGGGGGTCAGCGGCCCTGGATCCTGCTGGCATTTTCTGACACAGGCGGGGGGACGCACGGGCTTCAGGGTGACGCCCTCACGGCCCTGGCCTCTTCCTGCCTACTTCCTGCTGACTTTGGAAGTTCTCGGGAAACCCTAAGCCGCAGGATTTCGTGGTGGCCAAGAGGACACGTGTGGATGTGAGACTTGGGGCAGAAGAAGGGAGACCCGCCCGCCTTCTACAGCCTTGTGCACCGACCCGGCTCCATAACTTCTTCCTCTTCCCCAAAGTCAAAGCAACCGTGCACGGCCAACATTTTGGATGGATTCAGGACATCGAGGCAACCAGGACAGCTCAACTAAATACACTCAGGAAAGAGGACTCCACACAGGAGAGAGCAGGAAGTGGCCCCCCTGCCCCATCCCACTTGCCTCCCCACCTGTCTGCAGCTGGGATGATCCATAAAGGGCACAGATGAGGAGGGAAACTCCAAACGCTGATTCTTCAACCAGAGACAGGAGGCTGAGCCAGGGCAGACACCAGGGCAATGTGGCCAGTGGGTGCTGGCTCTGGCTTGCTCCGGCCAACAAGCTGTGACCTGGACTACCCGCTTCTCAGGTGATGTCCCCAGGGCCTGGGGTGTGGCTCCGTGGCAGAGGCTTGGGTAGCATACACGGGGCCCTGGGTTCCATCCCCAGCACCAAAAACTTTTTTAAAATGTAAAGTATCATAGGAATGTGGGGTATGGAAAATGGGCTCAGGACCCGGAGCTGGAAGGTGAGGGGTGACCAGGACCCCCTGGTCAGGAGACACAGGTGCTGCCAGCTTGAGGGGTGCAGCAGGCTCGGCCTCCCTCCCAGCACCCCCAGTGTGGAAGCCATGACTAGACGCTGATGCGGCAGCCTTCTCTCCACAGCCGTGACACTGAGATGCCTTCACCCCTGTGACACCTGACAGCTGCCTCACGGGCCTGAGGGGCTGTGGACGAGAGCCAGGGATGCCTGCCCCACCCAGGGCCCCGCCCCTGCTTTCCATGCCTGGCTCTCCTCAGTTTTCTAGCCTCAGTTTTCCCATCTGGGGATTGGAGCCCCTGAGGCCAAAGGGGAGATATGCTTGAGGGAAGAGGACTTGGGCTTGGGGACTGGAAGTTGCACTACGAGGTCCCCGGGGGCCACAGTCCGAAAGGTGGAGCCACGCTGCCTGCCCACACAGGGCCGGCAGTGGCCGGGACAGGACACCAAAGGACAGGCTGGAGCAGGGCCACTTCTCTCCAGTGCCTGCCTGCTGGACAGTCAAGAGGGAAGAGTCCCTGCCCCAGGCAAGGGACACACGGCCCAAGGCACAAGGCCACTCTGGGGAGGGCCGCGGGGGCCTCAGCACAGCTGCTGGTGTCTGCAAGCCGCTGTCCTGAGCACTCTGCAGGGAGCAGCCAGGGAGCTGCAGGGCTCTGCATCCCCAGCCCTCAGGGGCCCAGGACCCTAGGCCTGACAGTGCCTGCCACGAACATGCGGGATAGTCCCGGGTCAGCTCCAGGGGCTCTGAGACTCCACCACCACCGCCTACTGATGAGGGTCTTAGGCACCGGGGCTGTCCTCTGTGGCAGCTGTCTGAATCTCTGGGGCTGCTGGGAAGCCGACAAGTCCCCCAAGTGAGTGGCTTAGCACCACACAAGTCTGTTCTCTGGCGGTTCTGGAAGGGGGAGCCTAACATCGGGGTGGCACAGGCCTGCGGCTCAGGGGCCTCGGAGGACCCCTGGCCTGGCCTCTCCTGCTTCTTGTGCCCAGCTGTCCCTGGCTGGGCCACTCTGCTATCCTTGCTCCTGGTGGTGCAGGGCCTCCTCTGACTCTGACCCTCCCTCCCAGCTAAGGGGATGTCTGGAGGCCAGGCTCTGTCTGCCCAGGAGCTCCCAGGCATTCTCGGCCCCCAGGCACTGAGCTGGGGTACCTGCAGTGGAGCTGCTGTCAAGGGCCATCTGCACCTGCTCCCTGACCGGACCCCTTTTGATTGACATGCGGGCAGCTTTGGGGGCTCTGTGCTCCCCTCCTGGGCCGCTCTACCTCTCCCCAGGCTGTAGCCCTGCACTTGGGGTCCAGCAGAGGCTGGGGGCACTCAGGGCACTTTATCTTAGCCAGGTTTCACACCCATCCACCAGTGTGTTGGGGTCTGCATGCTAAGGAGCTGCGCACAGGGGTGTGAGCCCCCGTTTTAACGGGTTCGTAGAGCTGTCATTTCCGAGCCGTGCAGCTCCTCCATGGAAAGTGCACAGCTCAGCGATTCCTGACCTATCTAGAGGGTGGTGCAGCTGCCACCCCAGCCTAATTTCAGATCATCTTCCTCATCTGGCCAGGGAGCTGCAAGGAGTCAGCAGCTGCCCTCCTCCCTGCCCGGCCTGGCACCCACAGGTGTGCGCTCAGCCCTGGCTGCGTCTGCTCTGGACGCGTCACAGGGAACTGTGACTGAGCTCCTCCGCACTCGGCCAGGGAGCACCCTGCTCCAACCACACCTGCCAGCGGTGTCTGCACACCAGAGGTGCGTGTTGTGCGGCCTCGGCCTCGAGTTCCAGTGGTGGCCCCGGGAGCCCCTCTCAGGAAAGGCCCAGCACCAGCAGATGTCGGCAACATGGACCGGACAGCCTTGCATTTCCTCCCACCTGGGGTGCCCCCAGGCCCTGGCCCTCACCACTCTAAGCCAGGCAGAGGTCAGCCTGGGTGGCGGAGCAGGCACCTCGCTCCCAGCTGAGCAGATGCTCCTGGGAGAGGGAAGATCTGCCCACAGACCCTGGGGTGACATCCAAGGGGGGTGTGCCAACCTGGGGCTCTGGGCCAAGAGCATCAGAAGGAGGAAACCACCCAGTAAAGGAGGCTCGGACTGTGGCTGTGCACAGTGGACCCTGAGGAGCACTGGACCCTCATCTTCCCTGACCACCTGTCACAGATGCAGGCAGGATCCCAGGAGACCCAGCCCTTCTGGAATAATTACAAATGGCCCCGACACACTGAGCTGCCTAGGAAGCACCACAAATCCCAGCAGTGAGGAGTCTCGCAGACAGCTTTGTGTACACGAGTTCCACACTAGGGACCACTGGCAGAGCTGGGCACCAGGCTCACCCTCCACCTGGGGAGACAGCTTCTCCACTACGTCCTGGGGAGAAGCTCGCGTTAATGGTCTACAAAGTGAGACTGCCACACTTCTAAAACAAGCAGTGAGTCAGTAATACATAGAATGATAGCAAAAATACTAAAATCTCCATTTTTAGGGTCCATAGGGTAAGCCTAAAGTTGTTCTTATAGAAAGAGTAGTCTTCAATGTTAATGTTAAAAGAATTAAAATTAATTAAAAATAAATATAAATTGGTGTGATATCCATTCAACTCAGTAATTTTAGAAGAACAAATATGCTAAAGGAAAGCAAAATAAATACAATTTTTAATTTCCTAAGGGGAATTAATGATTTCTTAAATGATATAAAATAGATCAAAAACTAGAAACACATAAAAAGAAATATGAAAAAATAACAAAAATAAGAAAATATAAGGTGAAAATAATAGAGTAATTTAAAAGAAACATAAGTAGTCAAGCAACTAAGTTCCTTCTTCAACCCTATGCAAATAAGTGTGAAAACCCAATGAAATGGATATTCTCCTAGGAAATTTACCAAAATTATTTACCAAAACTAACTAAAGAAAGAGAGAGATCCAGGAGGAACAATTACCAGAAGAAAAATAGAGAAACTTGACACCCAGACAACTTCCCCAAGAGCCCAGACTCAGGGTAACAAAGGAATTCAGCAAACCCTCAAAGAACAGACCCTTCTAAACCCTTCCAGGATTCCTCTACGAGGTGAGTACAAGGCTGACATTGGCATCCAACAAATATTGTAAAAGATCAGCCTCTTCTAGAAGCTCCATGCAGAGTTCCTGAGCGAAAATGCCCACAGACACACCCGAGGGCTGCCTGGAAGTCAGGCGCGGCCTCATCCTGGACAGTGCCCAGCGGGTGTGCCCATGTCCAGGGAGGATGGAGGATGCACCACCTCCACTCGTGAGTGGTGAAAGGCTCCCAGACTGGAAACAGACAGGAACCTCCTTGTGGGATACAGATGCCGTGTGGCCCCAAACCAGCACTATGTTTTATCACGGAACCCCTCTCCAGTCCCATAGCACCAGAGCAAACCCAGGTGTGCTAGCACAAGCCTGCACTTCCAGCCATCGGGAGGCTGAGCCAGGAGGATCACTGGAGTCCAAGATTTTGAGCCCAGCCTGGGCAATATATTTCGATCTGCAATTCTCTTTTTTTTTTTTCTGTACCGGGGATCGAACTCAGGTCCTTGCACTTTCAAGGCAGGCGGCGGAACCACTGAGCTAAATCCCCAGCCCTCAATCTGCAATTCTTAAGGAAAAGAGACCAGAGCAAGACAAGGAATGTGCATCGGCACTGATTTTTCACTTTGTGATGGAGGAGCAGGTGGGCCGCACGAGGAAAAGATGGGGCCAGCGATGTAGCAGAAAGGGAGGAGAACCTCGCCACAGCAGGGCTTCATGTGAAGGCTGAGTACAGAAGTAACACGATAGAAACCCGTAGCTTTCATAAACACCATTTGAGGCAGCAGTGAAACCCATAAAATCCCAAAGAATACAATGAAAAGTGTGAAAATCCTCCATGAAGAAACCTGTGAACTGCTTCCTTGGGACGCACATAGATTTTGAAGGAAAGGAAAAGAGGTGACACAGACCCAACACCGTGCAGATGCCCTCTCCACCACTTGAGGCAAAACACTAAGGCAAGTAAAAATGCCAGCAAGACCGTGAAGACAGGGGGTAGAAGTTCAAGTAATAACTCAAGCGCTATGGTGCTCGCCTTGAGGACTTGGCCCCACGGCCAGGCTCTGCAGCTCCAAGGCCCACGTGTGCAGAAGTCCAAAAGTGGGGTCCTCGGAGGGTGGGAAAGGAAGTCTCCAACGGTGGCGGGGCAGGGACACCCGCAGGGCCAGAGCTGGACAACTACAGCTGCCTGGGGAGAGGGAGAGGGAGAGGCAGGTGACAGCCCACATCCAGCACCCAAAAAGATGCAAGGAGAGAGGGCAGGTGTGTGTCCCACGAAACCAGGCAGGCACGCGGTACATCTGTCCCCCAGAGCGAGACAGCCCCGCGCCTCGGAGTGATAAATGCACTGTGCAGGGCCCTCCGCCTCTGCCAGAAGGAGTGACCGCAGGGGAGCGGCACACCTGGGGCCTGGGGAACAGGACAGTCTGGTGAGCTGAGCCAGGAGAGCCCTTGGGCGGGAGCAGACACAAGAGTCCCCTTCCCAGTGCGCAAAGCAGCTACACGGAAAGCTGTGGGAGCTCAGCAGATTCACACAGCCTGGTGCCCCCACCCCAGGTGAGGAGGCCGGACCCCCTCCTTGACAGGCCAGAGGCATTAGGGGAGGCCCAGGCCGGAGAGGGCAGCAGAGCCTGTGTCTGTGCCCATTGTCAGTTCCGGGCCCCCTTGGGCCCATGAGAATGTGGGCTCGGGATGGCTTTGTCCCTGGACCCATGGGGACCCAGCCGAAGACAGCACTAACCACCAGCAGCAGAAACCTCCCCTGTGCATGCCCCTCTCCCCTGCAGGCCCTGACTGGGCAGCTGCACTTCAGGATCCAAAGCCTGTCCCCCCTCAACGTGCACCTCCCTGGTCAGCCCAGCAGCCTCCCCAACATGCTCAGGTCACCCCCAGTGCCAAGACCAAGGAGGCAGTCTTGAGGGTGAGGCCCTGCCCTGGGCACTCACTGAACAGCCCCGTCCCACCCAGGATGCACCAGGGCCGTGGCAACCCAAGACCCATCCTGTGTCCCCACCCATCAGCACCGCCCCCTCCCCTCCCTACCTGCTATGGTAGCGGGCAGCTGACTGGCTCCCCAGGACTCTGCAGGGCTCAGGCTGGGTGGGGCTGGGGAGTGGGCAGGGAGGGACAAGGACAAAGGCACTGGGGGGAAAGGGGCAAGAACCAGGCCAGGAGCGAGAGGTCACAGCAGCTGCTCTGGCCCCGAGAGCGAGCACTGTGGCTACTAAGCTGGGGAATCCAAGCCCAGGCAGGGTTGGGCAGTTCAGAGCAACTGCAGAAGGGCTGGGCCCCGCACCCTGGAGGCCCCACACAGGGACTGACAGGGCTGATGGGAAGGTGGGGAAGCGAAGCTGGGCCAGCGAGGGTGCCCCAGCTTGCTCTCTGTGACTCTGGGCCAGGCAGCCAGGTCCACGCTAGGAGCGGCGTCCTCTCGAGTCCCAGGGACCCCTCCCAGCTCCACCACACAGTTCCCACAGCTGATCGGGCTGGGGCTTGGAAGTGGGGTGCCTGAAGCTGCTGGCGCTCAGGGCCCTGCAGCTTGTGGCTGGGAGAGGGCACCACGGGGAGGGCATGGTAGGAGGGGCAGGCCCACCTGGGTTACTGCGCAGGGCCACCCGGACACGCCACAGCCAAGCTTGCTGCAGGACCCAGGTGCCCACCTCAGATTTCAGGCAGAATCAAAGGCTTTGAGAGTGTAGGCAAAAATCTCATGATTTTTTTTCAGACAGTTGGGGCTTGGCAAGTCCTGCGCAGTGCTCTGCCAAGCCCTCCTTCCTCCTGTAATTTACAGGAGCAGAGGCACAAGAAGCAAAACCACCACACATTCCGAGGAGATGTGGCCGCTGCCGACGCCCACTGCCCAGTCATCAGGAACTCAAGGCAGCCTGGTGGGGCCTTCTCCATTCCGGAAACTTCTCTGCTACCTTACTTTACTTTGTACCTGCCAATCGGGTAGGGAGTCAGAGTCAGCCCGGCCCAGGGGTCTGCAGAGACCCTGAGCACCCAGCCAGGATTCATGCAGCCGGCAGACCCTGCCCTAGCCCCATGGTGCCAGGGAGGGACAGGCCAGCACCGGAGCACACAGGGCAGGGGGCTTTGAGGGCACTGCTGATGCTTCACCTCGGCTGGCGGGGCGGGAAGCGGGGGACAGGCATGAGGGACGGAGGGGCCACCAGGGCAGCAGCAGCAGACAGCACCAGGCAGTGGGCCAGGAGCCGCCCAGGGCTACAGGGCTCTGGGTGGACAGAGGTGCCTGACTGGGCTCTCAGGCACACAGGGCTGACCTCGCTCCCTGGCTGCTCAGGCCCAGCCTGGACACCATCTGGCAGCCTGCAGTGGGGCACGGTCAGCCGTGGTGGGGCCAGGCTGCTGCAGATGGGCACCACACCCCACGGCGGGCTCTGAACAGAACGCCCACATGTAATGACAAGGCCATCCTTCCTGTTCCCAGGGCCAGGAGCCAAACATCAACAATTCTGAGCAGCGGTTTCTGAGAGGCTTAAGGGGTGGGCGTCTCCACTTCCGCTGCCTGTCCTGCTCTTTGGATCTGCAAGTCTGCCCAGGAACAGAGCTGCAGCACCAGGCCGGGAGAGACAGCCTCCATCGCAGAGATGCCACCCTGGACCTCAGCAGCTCAGTGTGGCAGGACAAGAAGAGGAAGTGGACACTCAGGACCCTTCGCAGGGTCACAAGTCCCTGGTGCAGGAGTCTCCCTCCTAAACAGATGGGGATGTACAGTCCACCCGAATAGGCCCACTTCCGGGAAACCCCGGGAAAGGCCACACGGGCCAGCAGGCGCCCGAGACAGGAAAGCCGAGCCCACTGGGGGGCTGTGCTGCTCGAGGACCCTGAGCAGCCTTGGCACAGGACACATGCCGGGCTGGGCATGTCCAGGCCCAGAAGGATCTGAGAAGGTAGGCCATGCCCGACCAGCGCCCCTACAGGGCCCAGGAAGCCATCGGTCACTCCGAGCTGGGCTGCAGCTGGAGCAAGGCAGGGACAGTGTCACGGGATGTGGACCGAGGCCGGAGGGGAGGGCAGACAGCACAGAAAGGCCTGGGGCCGCCTTAGCACATCCACCTGGTGGAAAGGCTCCCCTTCCAAGTGGGTCGGAAGGAAGGCCAGACAGCAATGAACCCCAAGTGTGATCCCCGAGACCAAGATGTGAAGGGCAAAAGAGCCCTGGAGGCGGATGTTGAGAAACTCATATGGTTCCCTACGGACGTTCGGCCAGGGTCTTCATAGCAGGAAAAGAATCGACACAAACCTCCCTAACCTGGTAAAGGTTTCTTCTGGAAACCCTTAGCCAATGTCACTGTAAAAGTTTCAAAATATTCCCTTTAAGGTCAAGCGAAAAGACAGTGATTATATCATTACCAGTACCTTTCCCCTACTATGCTAGAAATCCTAGCCAAGGCAATAATGTTATTCAAAAAGAAAAAAAGAAAGAAATGTATAAATATTTGGAGATAAAAAGATCACGTTACTATCAGTGTAGGTGCTGTGACTGTCCACCCAGCTACCAGAAAGTGTTAACTGGAAAATTATTAGAACTAATTTGATAATTTAGTGATGTCATTTGGTAAAAAAGATCTGCATTCAATGGTGAATAATTTTCCCATCCACTGCCATGACCAATGAACGTACATTGTTGGAAATACTTCTCATCACAGATAATAATTTTTTTAAAAGCTAAAAATGAACTGGAAAACATGGACAAGCCTAGATGATGATAACTGTTAGGCTTTGCTGTAAAGCAATAAGAAACAAAGGAAGAGATTTGAAATACACGGAGTGCCAGGACATGGGACTGGGTTCTAAGATCCGCTCCCCAGCACCCATCCACACATTCAGGCTGTTCTCAGCCACTCTTAGGGGTCTGGACAGACTGCATCCAACTCTCCTGTGGCCGGAATATTTAAAGAACAGCCAAGACATTCTGAGAAATAAGAAATGCATATGCTACAAAGCGATGCTGTACAGCGTAGCCTTGGCCAAAGGTACAATGACCGAAGCGTGAGGGTCTGGAGGGAGATCCACAGGGGTGGAATCCGAGTAGTGGGTGTGTCTCACCCGGGAACTAGAGAGGGGGCTCATGGGCAGCACGGATTCCGGGCAAAGGCCCTGACCTTTAATCCATGAAGAGCTCAAAATCAGTCCAAACAGGGCCGAGGATGTAGCTCAGCAGGGCAGCACCTGCCTGGCAAGCTCAAGGCCCTGAGTTGAATTGCCAACACCAAAAGAAAAAACAAATCAGTACAAAGAAGACCAAAAATGAAGATAAAAATGGCAAAGGGCGTGAGCAGAGGGACCACAGGGAGAGCTGAGAGCTGGGAGTAAGTAAACATGTGATGATATTCACCATCGCCCTCAGCAGAGCACAGCGGGGACCCTCGGGAGCAGCCAGCTCAGCCCTGGGCTCCAGCGACCTCGGCCTTGGCACGGCGCTGCACCAGGTTTCTTGCCAGCTTCTCTCGGGAAGACGGCGTGGCCAAATCTGCTAAAATACTGACGCGCACCTCCTGTAGCCCCACAGGGGCGCCCGCCAGTGAGCTCGCACGGACACACCCATCGTGTGCACATGGGGCCTTCCTGTCGCTGCCTGGAGGAGAACCTCTGGCACAGGCGCGGCCTGCTGGAGGGGCACGGCTCTTTCCTGGAGCCCAGCGACTGCAAGACTGAGTGAGCTGCGGGTGAGACACAGAGACACCGGGCCCGGCCTAGGGTTCAGTTAGAAAAGAAAAACAATCACCCAACAATGTGTCTGATTGAGCTGATCTTTTTGAGGGCGGCCTTTCTCTCGCCCGTTGTTAGAAGGGTAAACTGAGGCACCGCAGACTTCCGTTCAGTGGAGCAAATCCCCACCGCTGCACTGGGCAGCGGGAAACCAGCAGCGGCTCGGAGCTCAGCGAAGGAACACAAGGGCCCCACCTCCGCGAGTGGCCACAGAAGCTGAGTGAAGTTGGTCCATCCTGTTGGGAAATCCGAGTCACGTAATTATGTTAGTTTCCTGGCTACTTCTGATTCGTAAGTTTTAAGTTCTGTTGTTCTACAACATAGGGATTTTTAAGAACTAGCTCAGGTTTAGCTTATGGGTGCGAATCCAGCAAAGTTGAGGTCCGTGCTGTGGCCCGATTCCCCGGGCCCAGTCTCTATATTCTCAACCCCTCCTCTCAGTCACCTGCCCGGCACTCGGAGAATGTGACCCAACAAGACCCACTGCTCCCGGCTGCTGCCCTGGCCTTCTCACTCGGAGACGGAGACGGAGACGGAGATGGAGACGAGACACTATCAGGGTCTTGGTATGCGAGTCACACGGCCAGCACCGGCGTGGGGGGTCAGCTGTGGGTCCCCAGCGTCTCACGCCGGGGCAGCTCTGTGATGTGAGCACGCAGCGGGGGAAGCCGAGGCCGAGAACCCAGCCACGCTCGGAGAGCCCGCTGAGCTTCAGCTTGCAGGGTTGGGAAAACGGTAGATTTCATTTTTAGTGAAACTAGAAAAAGTCAAGCTTCAACCAGGTTGCAGAAAGATAAAACCTCAGAGAAAATGTGCAGGTGCAACATTTGACAGAGAGCAGAGGAGAGTTTCGCATTGGAATACAATCTTTGTGCTCCCTCATTTACCAGACATAATCACAATGGCTCCTCTAACACTGACCAGAGAGTATAAAAGTGCAGAGAAAAATGATTAGCTGTTTGCCATCTTAGTCTGAGCTTTAGTGATATTCACAGGGCTTTACTGACTGGGTATCAGTCAACTTTTACTTTCAAAAACCCTGTGGTGAGCCTGGTGTGGTGGTGCACTCCTATAATCTCAGCACTGGGGAGCCTGAGGCAGGAGGTTCGCTGAGAGTTCAAGGCCAGCCTGGGCTACAAAGGGAGACCCTGCCTCAAAACAACAACAACAACAAAACCAAACCAAAACAAAACAAAAAACATTTGGTGAGGAGAAATCTCAGATTAGATCTCAGAAACGTCCTAGGCTAAGAAGTCACAGGCCTTGCCCAGACCTGTCCTGTGACAGCGCGGCGGGACTTGTCCTCCTGGTTCTTACTGGGCCTCCGTAGAGGTCCAAGGCACCGATAAGGGTTAATGAGGGTTTCCAATCTCTGGAGCGATCAGGTAAAGAGGGTTTATAAAAGTGTGTTTTATCAAATTGCTGTAAGCTACACACAGCTTAAAATTTTAAAAGACCAAAAGTTTTCTTAACTCTAAAAAGCAAGACTTACAGAACCAGCAGTGTCCCAACAAAAATGTCATAAAATTACAAAAATGTCATACAAATTACAATGATTCTCATCAGTAAATTCATCCCATGGAACAGATTTGTTTTACGTGATATGTGGTCAGCAGGGCCAGGACCCCATTAGCTCCCCATCAGAGTTTTGGAAATTCCTACTCGGAGCAGTGGAATGATTTTAAAGTCATCAGAAACCTGTGTTGGTCAAGAGCCTTCTGTGACTATTTTGTAATTTTCTATCTGAGCTTCTTTCAAAATCTTTCAGGAAGGAAATCCAATTGTTTTGTGGCATACAGCAGTCTATCGTAGTAATATTTATTAACATTATGTCAGAATGATCAGGTTTCTAGGAATCTCATACACTTCTCAGCAGCTCATACCAATAGTAAACGCAACCTATGGAAGGTTGAGCACCGCTTTCTCCAACAATGCTGCCCACACATTTTGCCACCTCCACCAAGCCTATTTGCCTTAACATCTCTCTTTTTCTAACAAGAGGAAATAAATTCTTTGGAGATATTCCAAGGGCCCTTCTGGAAACTCCCAGAGTTAGTTCAAGGCTAAAAAGAGTGTTTTGAATGTGATTTGGGGAAGCTATCAAAAACATCAAAAGATTTTAAACCTTTGGTTCACTCTGAGACAAACCAAATGACAAGATTTTATAGGCAAATACAGGAAGTTTATATAATTGTACCAAAAAGACAGCTCTCGTGTGTGTATGTGTGTGTGTGTGTGTGTATGTGTGTGTGTGTATTATAAACAAAATCTACCTAATCTTAATACTTTGACCATAAATAAAATTCCTCCTTCATAGACCTACAACTTTCTCTATCTGTTCAGGTTTTATCTTAGTCTTTTGATTCTGCTTTTATCTTTCTTCAAGATAAAAATGCATACCTTGAATTCTGTGGGGGATTAACTAGTGGTCAGCTTGGGACGCCCAGCTGAACTGAGTCAGCAGGGTTCTGGGTGTGGAAGACCCACCTGAGGGTTATTGCCAACGGCATAGAAGGAGAAGTGGAGAGGAAGATCCTTTGCTGTTGATTCTCCTGAGGAGGACGGTCTTCCTGAAGCGAACTTGGCTGTTGTCATTGTCAGAGGAGCTCAGGGCCTCACCGTCACTGGCAATGGCTGCTGTTCTCCTCAGAGGAGCTCTGGTCTTCACCTTGAGTGTCGCTTCCTGGCTCCAGTGCAGCTCCCTCAGCCTGGTGCCACAGAGCCTTCACCCTATGCCCGGTGCCGGCTTCCTAGCTTCCACCACTGGCCTTGGGCCTTCCCGCTGCAGATCCTCGCTACGGACTCACAGGAGACATAGGCCTGGGCTCTGGGCCTCTGGCTGGACTTGTGCAGGACACTGCCGTGGGATCCAGGCCCTCGGCTGGACTCTGGGGGCTCTAGTGTGTGGACAGATCTCTTGCACTCCTCTGCATTTGACTTTTTGGGTGATTATTATAAAATGATTCTGTAAATGATGTGTCCTGTATTAAATCTATTCCCCACAAACCCTGAATACAACATGTACTTTTCCTTATTAAACACATCCTACTTTGTCTGTACACTTCTTATGTGCTGGATGCCACAAAACCTTATCCCTGGTTTTGCTTTCCTTGGTTTTGGTTGTGTACAGTACAAAAGTATTACATGGGAAGCAACAGAAATTTAAAAATCATAGTTTGAAACGCATGCTGCTCCGGGTAACAAAAAGAAGACTGACTCTGTCCAGCTTTGCCAGCGGATCTACATTGGATACCCCACCTTCCCTCCAATCATACAGCAGCCAGCTCAGTGATCAGACCAACTGTCACAAAATGGGCACAGGGGAGGAAGAGATCATAGTCACAAAACTTTCATTACAGTGCATTGTTATAATTGTTCTATTTTATTATTAGTTACTGTTATTAATCGCTTACTGGGCCTACTTAATCAAATTTTATGGTAAGTAAGTATGTATGTATAGGAAAAACACTACATATCTAAATCTAACCACATATGCATTTTTGGATAGATATCAGTGGTTCGAGGCATGGGGCTACTGTATGATCATTTCCTTTCATCCCCATCAGTTTAAGTACTTTGACATTTACTAATTAGAATTCTCAACCCCTAGAAAACTTATTATCTAGTGAAAACCAGGAAGTGCAGATCCCACGGCTTCAAGTAGCATATGCTTGCTTCCTCACAGCCCAGGACATGCTTCGCAGGCAGCCCAAGCACCTTTAGCTCCTGTTCAACAAGAAGCTGTTTAACAGGAGCGTCCCTTTTTAAAAGGACAGAGTCTCTGAACAGACAGGGCCCAAGGACAATACACAAATGGAGGGCCGGGGATTTAGCTAAGTGGTTCCAGCGCCTGCCTCGCAAGCACAAGGTCCTGAGTTCAATCCCCGGCACCAAAAAAAAAAACAAATGGCCCCATTTGTCAGCTACCTCAGATCGAGTGCACTTCATTCTGCTGTCCTTCAGTACAAGCACACAAGCGAGAGCACTAGTTTAGCTAACGTTTGCAAATCACACGAGGCTGGGCCACTGCGGGGGCCTCACTGGCCTGGCCTGCTGCAGCTCTTCAGGCCTGACCTGCATTTCAATTCTCTTGACCACCACCTGCACCACTCCTCCCCGCTGTCCATGGTCCGGTGCTGTCCACGGCCTGTGGCCCTAATCCACTGGTGCCACCCTAACGGAAGGCCATGCCCCGCCTGATTTACAAAGCCAGGAGTGCATGCCTCACAGTGCACTGGTGGATGCAGGCTTGGTATCCACTGAGGGCTGAGGGCTGAGGGCTGTATCTCCCTAAATGGTGGCTTGAATGCTGCGTCCTCCAGAGGGGACAGCTCCGTGTCCTCACAAGGCACAAAGGGGGGACAAAGCCACTCCCACAGCCCTTCTCAGAGCAGCACTGAGCCCCAGCTCCAACACTACTGCAATGAGGATCAAGTTCTGAAGGGGACACAGCTTTCAAGCCACAGCTAAGCCTCCACAGCAACCTGACTCTGGGAGGACGCTGCTCTTGCTGGTTATGGGAGTGTGGTTTTACTTCAGCGGCTCAGAAGCCAAGCACAGCCCACCCTCCCCTGGAGCCTGTGCCTGAGCTCGGTGCTCCCTGCCCCTTTGCCTCCAAGTGAGCAACTTGCGGCAGGTCCTGCTTAGCCGCTGAGATCAAGGTGAGGGTGCTCGCCATGGGATGGTGTCTCCCCTCTGCCGCCCGGAGGGTCCACCGCCCCACTGGCACAGAAGCCAGCCCCATGGCATGGGGTTTACAAAGAGAGCTGACTGACCAGGAGGCAGGAGCCATGCTGGGGTCTGTCCCACTGACCTGCGGTGGGGTGGAGCCTGCGGCTAATTCTGGCCCAGCCTGCCCCGGTGGTCAGCACCTTCACTTCCAGCCTAGGCCCAGAAGCACCACTGTGCTCCTCGGGGTCTGCTCTAGGAAGACTTTCTGCTCTGCCAACCTCTCAGGGCACCGTAGGTCAGGCCCAGGGCTCCATGCCTGAGTCCCCAAGAGCAGCTTGTGCCACAGCTTCTAGGGACAGGGAAGTCGCCGCCTCCTGGCCCGGACCCTCCCAGGACTGTGTCGCGCCCACTCTGCAGGGACACGGCTGTCACCAGGGCTCCACGCCAGGCAGTTGCCAGTTCACACCCAACCACAGCACTGCGGGCCTGGTTTTATTGAGCCAAATTCACACAACGAAAAGAATCACTGTAAAGCCATTCATAGAACATCTTTGGGGAAAATGTCTATTTAAATCCTCTGTCCTTTCTAAAGTTGGCCTTGTTTCTTTCCTGTTGAGTCGTGAACATTCTTTACATATCCTGAAAACTAGACTTCCATCAGAGGCGAGTTGTAAAACTCTTCTCCCGTCCTACGGGCCCTTTCCACTCTCCTAGTAGTATGTCTTGCCCCAGATTTTAACTTGATGAAGTTCATCTTCTCTACCTTTTTCCCTTTGTTGCCCAGACTTTCCGGGTCATGGCCAAGGATCCTTTGCTGACTCCAGAGTCGTGAAGATTTCCCCAGAGTTTCAAGGCTTGAGCTCTTAGAGGCTTCTGGTCCATTTGAGTTGACCCGTGTTATGAGGTGGGGGCTGGCTTTAGTCCTCCCAGCACTACTCTGTCCCGCTCGACGGTCTTGGAACCCTTGTGGATGGCAACTGACCACAGATATACGGGTTCTGTGTCTACAATCTCCATTCCATTGATCTCTATGCCTGACTCCATGCCAGTACCACACTGTTTTGATTACTATAGGTTTGCGGTGAGTTCTGAAATTGGGAAATGTGAGTCCTCCAACTTTTTCTTCTTCTTTTTTTTAAGACTATATGGCTAATACTCTTGAGTGAAATAAATAGGACACACATGTGTAAATACCGAATAGTATCTCTAGTGCGAGAAACTGAAAGTGTAAATAAGGATGAAAATGATTAAAATGAATAATTGATAATTTGAAATAGGAAAAGGTCCAAAGGGGTAGGGGTAGTGGGAGGGGAAGGGGAAAGGGAAGAAGGGAAAGGAAAAACTATGAGAAAAGGAAAAAATGGAAGCAAAGTCTTTCTAAATAGGGAAAGGTAGTGGGGTGAAGGGAGGACAGGGAATGGGGAAAAAATAAGAACCAAAATCCATCATGTACAGGTACAAGCACCCAATGATAAATGTGGATGTACTGTATACCTAAAATGTATCAATAAATACATATATAAGTAAGTAAATAAGATTGCATGGCTATTCATGGAACAGGCTACGTCTGAGGATACCTTCTGTCTGCCTGTGAGCCACGAGTTTCCTGAAATGAAGCCCAGAGCCTGGGCACACAGACATTAGGAGACCAGCATCCCCTGCTGTTCCTGCCCCTAAGGCTCCAGCCCCCACCTCAGGGTGCAGCTGGCCTGCCTGAGCCCTCTCTGAAGACACCTTTGCTGGGGTGCCGTGGGAGGGCAGGAGCCCGGGGTCAGGCCAGCCCATCAGTGCCGCCAGCCCCTCTAGGGAGGCCCCTCCACCTCCTGTCCTGGCTCCTCCCCGATCACAGCTGATCCTGCCCACCTGAGCTGCCTGGGGCTGGGACATGCAGCTGGCCTTGGCCACAGAACCAACCCCTGGGGCGGGCCACAGTCTCAGACATGGTCAGCAGCCTCCCCTCCTCTCCCGCTGAACTCCTCAGCTGTGTCTGCCCAGCCCAGCTCCTCCTCCACCCCGTTCTGGGTCGCGAGGCCACCTGTGAGCGGCACCGGCACCGGGCCACAGGCCAGGCTGAGAGCCTCCCCGCCTCCCCCGGGGACCCGGCAGCCTCCCTGCCCACTCACATCCCACCCAGCCACCAGGACAGTGCTGCTCACAGAGAGACACGCAGACCCCGCCTCCCTCTGGGAACAAGGGAGACTCACTGGGGGTCGGGGGTCACGGTCCTCAGGCCCGCACTGCGAGGCCTGCTCCTGGTCCCGAGGAGAACGCTCTGCCCCGAGAGGCCTCACCAGCCAGTGTCACAGGGCCACCAAGGCCACAGCCACCTCCCTGCCCGGCCCCTGGCCGCTGGCCACAGGCAGGACCAGCGCTCTCTCCTGTCCCCTGCTCCTTCAAAGCTGACTGCCCAGGGTGTCCTTGCCTGGCTCTGGGCTGTGTCCCACTCAGCTTATTCCCTGGGGAAGACCCTGG
Organism: Heterocephalus glaber; assembly: GCF_053883595.1. Lineage (NCBI taxonomy): Eukaryota > Metazoa > Chordata > Mammalia > Rodentia > Bathyergidae > Heterocephalus > Heterocephalus glaber. The sequence continues at coordinate 11,017,014 of NW_028258179.1, forward strand.
GAGTCACGGGCTTGCTCCCACAGCACCCTGCGAGGAGCAGCAACTTTTGGGCTCTGGACAGGGTGGCCTCTTCCAGATCGCTGTCCATCATCCATTTCACCATCTTGGCCCACAGGTAAGCCCAGGGTTCGAACCTGCAGGACCTCAGAAAACACTGGGTGAGACAGGTCAGTCTGTGGACACACAGGGCGATGAGGTGACACTAACTGGGTGCCACAACGAAATACGCAGACTCAGGTGTTACTGGTGCCCAGCCCAGGGCAGAGGCAAGGAACCCCTGATGGGCACGGGGACAGGAGGACCTGAGCCGACTGACCTGCCAAGCTGAGCAGGAGCGCCACTCCCAGTGAGCCAGATGGAGTACGCTTTAGATGCTAACTGGTTTCTTCCTCAAAGTGACAGGCGGAACCCAGACTCTCCCTGGGCCGTGCGCTGGACCCTGCTTACCACAGTGGGATCTCGGCATCAGTGCCTCTCGGCCAGCTCCCTCCAGAGGCAGACCCTGGGTTCAGAGCATCGCCAAGGAAGGGATCAGTTGGCCTCACCCTGGAAACTGCTTTGGGGACAAAGCCAGCCCTGAGTCCAGGCTACTGACAGCGCCGTGCACTGCCTGGAAGTGAGGAAGGCAAAGCCGGGGTGTCAAGCCCTCCGCCGCACACTTCTGGAGCTGGGAACAGCACCGGCCTCCCTAGCCGGGCACAGTTCCCAGGGCAGCTGGAGCCTGGGCAGCGCTGGGCAGGACTGGCTTAATGCACCCTCACTCTGCAGCAGAGGCCTCGAGGGCCATCGACCAACACAGGTTTTAGGAAGCTCAGTCAGGCTGTGCGATCACAGAAGGAAAGGACCAGAAGCTGGCAGCAGGCCAGAAGAGGAAGGTGCAGGAAAGCAGACAGCACCCAGCAGGAAGCAACAAGCTCCAAGTCCAGGCTGGAGGCTGCCTGCACGTGGTCTCCTTGCCCAGCCAGCATGGGGAGCGTTGTGTCCCAACACGTCAGGCCTGCATGAGCGCCTGAGTCCAGCCTGCCGTCTTTAGAGGCCAGCAGCAGGAAAACAGCCCCAGGGAGGCCGCACCAGAGCCCAGTGTCTGGGGTCAGCTGCTGTGTTCAGGGGCTCAGACCAGAGATACCGGGACCAAGGGCACAGCCACATGGGCAGCCCGGCTGGGCTCTGAGCAGCCTGCCTGCTGCTGGCCTGCCAAAGCAGCCGTGCCCAGACTCCCAGCAGATCAAAGGGACTTGCCAGGGAGACCGGAGCAGCTGCCAAAGCACTCTGCCTTGAAGTTGAGTGCCCCAGGCAGGGGCTTTGGGGAGCTGGGGGTGGATACAGGCAGGACCACCTTGACGAGGGGCCACGGTCTCCCTGCCCCACAAATCTGGTGCCCGGAGCACCCCCAGGTCTGAGAAGCAAGGCCATCCCTGGATCCCAGCTTCTCCAGACTGAGGATCTGGCCCAGGACCCAGGAGCTTGCAGAGACCCAGCAGGTGTCAGAGCTAAACCGAGACCAACACCCCACTTCCCAGAGTCTACAAGGGCCCATCCTGAGCTGAGTCTTGCACTGGGAGCCTCCCTGAGGACCTAACACCAGGAATGACACCTGATGAGTATTCCCACGAGTCGGAGGAAAGGCACTGCCAGTCACAGAAAGATATCTGGCTCAGGAGGTGGCCACTCTGCCCTGTGCTGCCCAGAGCTGCCAGCCACTCCTGGGGACCACTTTTCTGTCCATCAGGCTGCTGCTGACCCTGCAGAGAGTGGGGACCCTGTCTGCCCCCCCACATGCCCCAGGTCAGTGTCACAGCCTGACCCCACCCCACCCCCTCTGACCCCGGCCCTTGTGCACCTCCAACCAGACCCCAGGACCAGCCCTTGTCAATAGGGCCCTCGCTGGCAGTGGCGTCCACAAACAGTGCATCGTGGATCCGGGGACTCGCATTGCTTGGTCTCTCTGGAAAGCTGCCTTTGAGCTGCTGAAAGATGATCATGAAGCAAAACCTGTCACGCTCCAACAGCTGGGGGAGGGAGTCCATGAGCGAGGCTGCAGCCCCCAGACAGGCCATGGGGCCTGCGCCGCACACCCAGAACCCCGGGCCCTCCAAGTATCTCCCACCCCACTGTGCCTCCGGAACTTGGGCCGCTCCTCCTGGAAGCCTGAATGTGGGCACTGCCCACTCAGACCGTCCTCGGCGGCTCCTGTGACCCTTTCTTCTTGGCCCCCCACCCCACGGGGACAGGAGGGTAGCACCCAGCTCTGCCAGTGCAGTTGCTCCCTCCCTCGCTTGCTGCTTTTGTCGCACATCTGTCACCACGGTCTGGACAGCTGAGGGCTCCGAGGCAGGAGGGGTGGTCTTGGGAGTGGCCCTCCTCCTAGGCTGTCCCCAGTGGGTACCATAGCCAGGGGCCCATGGCAAGCAGGCAGGGCCCGCCAGACAGCGCTTCTCACAGGGACATGAGGTCCAGCAGCCAGCACTCGGGCAGCGAGCCCTCCCCGCACCAGTGTCTAAAGTGTAACTCTCCACAGCATCCCAGCCTCCTGCTGCCCCCCAGCTGTCCCCTGCCCACCTACAGCTTCAAGGACAGTCCTGCCCCAGCCTGAGGTCCATCTGGGCCATGCACCGGCAGTGGGGCAGGGCCCTCAGGTGCTCCTGCCCTGGTAAAGCAAGACCTCTGCTCTCAGCGCCTCTCCTCACAGGATAGGGACATGTGGTGACAGTCTCACGCTCCTGGTCTGGGGAGTGTGGCCCCAGCTGCACCTCAGGCCTGGGCTTCCTCTGGTCCCAGGAGAGGAGACGTGAGCTCCCAGGAGCCCCTCCTGGGAGCACTGCAGGCTGCCCACCTGTGCCTGCCAGATGCACTGAACAGGGCCACACCTGCTGTCCCTCAAAAGCCCAGGGGGAGGCTGAGCCCCCACAAAGCCACCTCAACCTGAGCAGGGAGGGAGGCTCTGGGGGCCTGAGCTGCCCACCCCCCCCCCCAGCCCCTACACCACTCTCCAAGGCACCCTGTGTTCCTCAGACCTAGTCCCTTGATGTCACGGCTGCAAGTGCAGGACCTGGTGGCAAAACACTTCCTCTCTGGGGTCCTGCAGTACAGGAGTGGCAGGGATCATGGGGCCACCTTGCTCCCGTGGTGCTCGGGCTGTCTGCAGGGGAGGGAGCCAGGTCACTTGGGGTCACCTTAGCTGTGGTCCTCCACAGCATCCTGATCTGCCAGGCACTGATCCTGCATGGAGGCTCACTCAGTCTGGCAGGCTAAAAGGAGGCCTGGAGAGCCTCCTCCTGAGTGACAAGCCACAGTGGGGCCCCCACCCAGCCTCAGGCCAGGTTTGAGCCCAGGTCAAGACTCCTGAGCCCGCTGGCCCTGCCCTGGTGGAGGCCAGACTGCACAGAGGGCGGACCAGGCCAGGTGCAGCTGGCAGGGCTGGAGGAGGCGGGGCCACGCAGGCGGAGCAGCTGAGCAGCCAGGCCCAGGCATGGAGCAGGCCCATCCCAAGCTTGGAGGCAGTGCAGGGTATGGGAGGAGACCCCAGCCTGTGCCAAAGAGAGCAACCCAGGCCTCAGAGCCTAGGGTACCAAGCTGTCAGTGCTGACCTCTGCTCTCTGCTCACTTCCGGACATCGGGGCTGGGTGTGCAGCCTGGCCGGTGGTCTCAGGCCTATGCCCAAGCAGCAGAGGGGAGGGCAGGACGGACAGAGGGACAGGTCTGCAGCAGCCACCAGACGCCAGCAGCAGCGGGAAGCCCCCTTCCCGCCCTTCACCTCGCTTCCTAGACCCTCTCCAGCCCCACTGCAGGGTGGGGGTCTCGGGGGCCCACCACGCACCCTGCCCTTCGCCCTCCTGCACACATCTCCGGAAGTCACCTGTCACCACCCGACCAGTAGCCAAGCCCACAGCCAGCCTCTGTCCCATCCCTCCTGCTTCTGGAGCATCCAGAGAGTCACGTGGAGTGAACCAAAACACGGCCGGCAATCCCAACTACTGAGCCGCCCGGGCAGGGCCGGGAGGGCGAGGGAGTTTCTTGGCCAGTTTTCGGAACGGACCCCAGCCCTGCAGGCGATCAGGTGCAGCGGAGGCGCAGGAAAGGACGCAGGGAGGGAGGCGCTGTTCTGGGGCGGGCGGGGTACGCGCTGCGGGAGCTGGGTGCGGGGCTGGCGGCTGGGGTGCGCACTGGGGCGCAGAGGCGCGGGAACCGTGAGGCAGGGCGGGGAGGACCCGGATTGGCGGGAGAGGGGCGTGATGTCACGTCCGGCGGGGGAAGCCCTGCCTTGGCGGCCCCCGCCCCCGCCCCACAGGTGGCGCTGCCGCCCCGGGCGCTGGACGTGGGGGTCCCGCCTTGGGGGATCCCGGACGCTGCCCTCGCCCTCCAGACTCCTCCCGCCTCGCGGAGCGCCCGATCCATAGCGCGCGGGGCCCGGATACCCCGCGCCGCCCCACCGGGAGCCCAGCTGCGCCCCCTCGCGCCCCCTCGCCGCCTGCCCCGCCCCGGAGCCCCGCCCCCTCCTCCGCCCCTCCCCGCCCCGCTCCACGGCCTCCGAGGGGCCGGGCGGGCGCGGGGGAGGTGCCGAGCCGGGCTGCGCGCTCTGGGCGGCCCGACCGAGCGGCCGCACCTCGCGACCGGCGCCGCCGCTTTGTTGTCTCCGCCGCTCGGCCGCAGCCCCCGCCTGCTCACCGCGCCGCGCCCCTCGGGCCTGGGCGCTGCCCTCGGGCTGTGGGATCCGGGAGGCGCGCGGGCCGCCATGGAGCTCTGGGCCCGCGGCTGGTGGCTGCTGTGCGCGGCCGCCACGCTCGCCGCCTGCGCCCGTGGGGACGCTGCCAGCAAGAGTCGTAGCTGCGGCGAGGTCCGCCAGATCTACGGCGCCAAGGGCTTCAGCCTGAGCGACGTGCCCCAGGCAGAGATCTCGGGTGAGTGGGGCTCCCTGGGCCGGGGTCTGCGTCTGCCCTGCGGCCCCTAGACTGCGTCCAGGTCCTCACTCGTGCCCTGGCCCTTTCCCCGCGAGGTGTGTTCCGCCCGGCGCCCGGGGGGGGTCCGAGCCCGGGGACAGGGGGCCCGTGGCTGGCTGTCTGGGCGTAGCTGACCCCCGGGGTGGGCACCTCTCCGGGAGGTCCGAGGGTCCTGCCCGGGGTTTCCCCGTGTCCCCAGCAGCGCAGCCTGGGAGCTCCGTGGGTCGCTCTCACGCCTCTGGTGGAGGAGAGGGGAGAGCGGCCGCGCTGCCTCTGTGCCGCGACCGTCCCTGCCCAGGAACTTGTGTCCGAGCCCCCACCCCCAGCCCGCCTGGCACTGGGGCCCAGCTGCAGGTGGTCGGCGCCTTCGACCCCGCCCAGGGCCCAGTCTTCTCTTTGTAAGCCGAGCGGCCCTCCTGGCGGCGGCCTCGGCCCTGCAGCTGCCGGCGAGCGCCAACCCCCTCCCTTGCCCCCGCGGAGCTCTGGGCAGAACTGTGTGAGCCTGGCCCGTCCGTCCTGAGGACCCCCCAGCCGACCGGCTTCACCCTCAGGTGTGGCGGGGCCCGGACGGGGCTGGGAGTACGGAGCAGGCCAGGGGCGTGCAGGGCAGGACGAACTCACTCGCATGGTGGCCTGCGACTGCGGAGTGACACTCGGGCATGGCTGAGAGGGGTGGCGAGGCTCGGGACCCACGGGCCAACCTCAGGTGCCCCTTGGGTGCCAATTTGCTGCGTGCCCTGCCCATGCGTCTGCTCTCCTGCACCACGAAAGTGGGAGCTGGGACCCAGGCCCGGCCTTTTTGCCAAGTCCCCCTCTGGTATGGGGATGGCTGAGCAGCCCACAGCCCCCTTTGGATGGCCTGGTCTTGGACCCTCCTGAACTGATGCCTGCAGCCCATCGTTCCCAGCTAGGCAGGGCCCGGCAGGGCCACACCGAGGGCACACACCGGGTGGTGGGAAGTCAAGGTCTTCCTTGGGGCAGGGAGAGCAGGGTGGGGGCCCAGGACACGAGGGTCAGTGATGGGTGGAGGTGCTTCCCGGCAGCCGGTGCATGGATGCCTGCCCTGCGTGTCCTGTCAGCCAGGGTCAGGGGCCACCTCCTTGGGGCGTGTGAGGCTGAGGACTGCTGTGGACAGCCCTACACACTGTCTCTCTCAGGGATGCCACTCTCCCAGAACCCCTCGGGCTGCACCCAGCACCCCCAGAATGGGAGAGCAGCCTGTGGGGTCCAGGCTGCTGGTGAGAGTGTGGGTGCCACATGGGCCCAGAAATGAGGTGACTCCCAGGGGAGCGGCGGCCCTAGGGGCTCCGAGCCCCACATCCTCTTGTTGGGGCCGTCGGGCCTGGCCTCCAGGGACTGGGCGCCCTCTGGTGGCCCCTGGAGGCACAGCCCTCCGGGAGCGGTAGCTCTGCGCCTTGAGGCCGCTGCCACAGACCTCCTGCTGGCCCTGGAAAGACCCCGACTCCTAGAGGGGCTCTCGGGGGAGGAGCGCAGGCCCTGCCAGGTGGGGTGGTCGCCCAGCGCTTGCTTCCTCGGGGTTGGGAGGGAGGAAGGCCCTCGGGTGTCGGAGCGCCGTGCTCTGGGCGGCCAGGCCAGACGGCAGCGACCTTGTCCCATCGTATGGATGAGGAACAGCTCAGCAGGCAGCGGCTGGGCCAAGGCCTCTGGGGCAGGCTGTCCCCTTTCTCCGGGCGATGCTAAATCACAGCCCACCAGCCATGGGCTTCTGCTTCTATCCGGGAAGCTGTCTGGGCCCCAGGACTGCCCTGGGCACCTGCCTGGCCCCCAGCCCATGATGCAGCTGACCTGTACCTGCTGGTCCATGGGGTCCCTAGGGGCTGGAACCACTGCTGCCTGCTTCTCTGTTGTCACCGCAGAGCTCGGCCTGGCTGCTGGCCTGAAGTGGGTTCTCAGTAAACACCCGTGGGTGGACCCGTGCGTGTCCCACATGGTGCCTGTCGTGCTGGGGTGGGCAGCGAGAGGCACAGGGTGGAGGTCTCCTTGGAGCCCACAGAGCCCTGCCTTGGAGTCTCCAGCCTGGGGCAGAGGAGCAGGGGCTGGGGTCCAGTGCAGGGAGTCAGAAGTCAGGGGGCTTTGGAACTGTGCTCCTAATAAGAGCTGCCCAGCCGCTCCCAAACCCTGAGCTTGCAGCCTGCAGCCAGGAGGGGACCCCACACCCTGGAGCAGGAGACAGATTCAGAGTGGAGAGGCTTTGGAGGCCAGTGTCCCCTTCCCACATCCTAGAAAGGGTTGTCCTGGCTGGCCCAGAACCACATGTCCAGACCGTAGTTGAGGTCAGTGGGGCTCTCAGAAGCCACGTGGGGCCGGACCAGAGGGCCTGTGTGTCTGTCCTGTCCAGGAGACAAAAGCCCCCTAGGTAGCTCAGCGTGGGTCCCCAGGGTGGTCCTCAGCCTCCGGCTGTGTGGTGAGGACCTGAGGTTTCATCATCCCCAGCACCAGACTGGGCTTCGAGTCCCCAAGGGAGCTGTGATCCGCAGGGCTACCTGCATGATGCAATGGCCTGGGCCTTGCTGTGGCACCGAGGCTCCCTGCTGGACCCGCCGGTACCCTGCCCATGAGAGTGGGAGCCATCGTGACCCGAAGGTTGCTGGGAGGGAGACTCCTGGCACAGCACGGGCACCCTGGGGCCCACTGTGATGCGTGCACACCTCTCGGGCAATGGTGCCCAGGAGCAGCGCAGACATAAACCAGGGTAGCAGTCACGTGAGAGGGCCTGGGTGGACCCACTGGACAGGTAAGGAAATTGAGGCCCTGGGGAGCCACAGAACTTTCTTAGGGCCCAATGTGGTTGGCACCCAAGCCTGTGGCATTCACTGCTAGCCCATAAGGCCAGCTCAGATGGCCCCTTCCTGGGACTGGTGCCTCCTTCTCGGCTCGGAAGCCTGAGACCTAGCTGCCTTGCACATGCAGCCCCTGGTCTCTTACAGTCAAGAATGTCTGCTAGCTAACACTCCTTCACTTACCTCTGCCTGGCTCCACCACCCTCCAGGGCCAGCCCTGCCAGGAGGCTCTTCCCAGGCTCCAGGGCAGGAAACAGCAGCCCCAGGGGAGCCATGGAGCCCTAGCATGTCTTCAGCAAGGAACACAAACCGCACGCCTGGGTCCAGGTTCCCCTGGGTGGTGGTCGAGCACCAAGACAGGACTGGCCAGTCTGCTGGGGAGCAGTGTCCATGCTGGTGCTGATGCTCACGTTGCCAGGCCTGCCCAGCTCCCGCAGGCCTCCTTGGAGGGGCTGAGGGCACACTGGCCTGCTGGCCAGGCAGCAGGGCTCAGCTCTGGAACCGAGAGGAGGTGCTGGCAAGTGTGTGGGCATCGCTGTGCCCGTGCCGTATACTCCCGGCCCCATGGTCGCCTGTGGCCATGCACCCCTGGGGAGATGGCCGGGAGGGGGCTGGGGACCGTGCCTGCGTGCCGGGTGGGACAGCTTTCCTCCCCCAGGCTGTCCTCCACCTGGCCCTGCATGATTTCAGGGCGACTAGGGGCTGGGGGCAGGCTCGCCTGTGGGCAGGGCCTCTGGATCTTGGCATTGACCTGTGGGCTGTTGCCCCATTCCCATGAGGGGCTCCATGTGGGGCCACCTCTCCGGACCCCCACGCCTGCCATCCCTGCAGGCAGCCAGCTCTGCAGCTGTCTCAGAGCAGGCCTGGGCAGGCCGTGAGCAGCTTGAGGCCCCTGGTGGGGCGTGGTGGCCTCCAGCCCCTTGCGTGGTTCTCCATGCCCACAAGTACCCAGGCAGCTCCAGGTGCGCGAGGCGCTCCTGCCGCCCAGCCACAGTGACTGCTGGGAATCCTGTGGCCAGCTTCATGCTCCCTGGCTATTGGCGGCTCACCATCCTGCACACATGCCCCCTTCAGACAGGCCCTCCCTGTGCCCACCCACCGCAAGTGCCTGGCACCACCCTGTGGCACACAGTGTCCCCAGCATGCCCCACACGCTCACACTGGGCTCGTGTCTTGGTGCCCTGCTGGGGAGGCTTCAGCCCTGCCCTGGGTGCCGGGCAGGGCCCGGGAGGCAGGCGTGGGAGTGTATCGAGCGTATCAGGTGCCCTAGCAGGGTGCCGCAGATGGATGACCGCAGGCGTTTGTCGTCTCGTGGTTCTGGGCCGGGAGTCTGAGGCCAGGTGCTGGCGGGCTGTCCTTTGAGGCCGAGGGAGAGAGGGCTGCTCTGGGCCTCGCCCAGCTTCTGTGGTTTGCTAGCGTCCTGGGCTTGTAAATCCCTGCCTTCATCTTCACAGGGCTGCTGCCATCTCGATTCCCCTTTTTCTGGGGACAGCAGTCTTGGAAAGGGCCCGCAGGATGACCTCACCTGAGCCAGGTCTATCTGTAGACTCCATACCCCAGGAGGGTCCCCGCTGGGTACTGGACTGGGCCCGCAGCAGGACAGAGCCTCGAGGGCTGGGGGTCTATGATTCGACCTTCGGACGGGCCGTGCTGCTTCAGCCCCTGGCCCCAGGAGCCTGGTGACGGCCTGGGAGAGCCTGGCACTTCCCGCCTGTGTGGCCACCCACCACAGCAGTACAGCCCTGGCCTGCAGAGCCCTGGCGGGCAGTCGTGGCTCACCCTGGCAGGCCCAGGGCCCCTGTGGCAGTGGCCAAGCCTGCAGGTGGCCGTGGACCTGACTCTTAGGTAGACTTCCAGGGGAAGCAGTGGAATGGGAAGGGCAGCAGAGGAGCCCGGGGTGCTGTGTAGCCACCTCTCCTGAGGCCAGGCAGCCCAGGAAGCCGCTGCTCATTTGCACTGATGGCTTGGCCAGGTGACAGGGCAGCCCCCAGGGGCTCCCTCAGCCCTGGTTCTCCGCCATCCACCTTGGCCCCTGGGGACCCAACCATTCCCTCATATGTGCCGCATCTTGGACAAGGCACATCAGCAGGCTTGGCAGGAGGAGGACAGCAGAGGGAGCGGCATCCTCGCCGATGTGCCCTGGCCAGGCCGGGGTAGAAGCAGACAGAAAACCGGGCCCATGCTCAAGGCAGGGGCTCAGGCGGCCTCCAGCTCAGTCCAGGGGTGTGAGCCACCTGGGCTGAGGCAGGACCCGGCTGGAGGTGGCCGGGAAGGGGCTCGGGCAGAGGAGACTGAGGCCGTGCCCCGCCCACCCTGCCCTCCTTGCCAGCTGCCACGGTGCCCCAGGAGCCCCTAGAGCGGACAGAGCTGGGTTTCTGCCAGGCAGACCGAGCTCCGTGTAGTGTGGAGATGGGACAGCTGAGTCCCAGAGACGGGTCCCAGGGCCCTGCCAGCCTAGGCTTGCCTGGGCCTGTGTGGGCGCCCGTGAAGGGTCAGGGCACGGGCCTCCAAGTGGGTCTGTCCTACAGGCTCGGGGTGAGGTCAGGTCAGAGGGTGGACGGCTGGACCCCAAGTCACGGACTCCCCCAAGTGCAGCCACAGACCTGGGGACTGAGAGGCCCCCCAGTGCTAGGGCCAGGAGGGCGTGGGGCGGTGAGGACAGGGCCCCCCGGGAACCCCCGGGCAGGATGGCCCAGCCACAGCCAGCTGGTCCCCCTAAGGCCAGAGCTGGCCCTTCTGCTGGTCGCCCAGTGCCAGAGCCCTGCCGTCCTTCCTCCTGGGGAGGGTCAGGGAGAGCTGACCAGGCTGGGAGCACTGGGCCTTCATCCTTCTTTCCCTGCCCCGCTGAAGTTCAGGGTCTCCTGAGAACTCTCTCAGGGCCTCCAGACCCCCACGTCCAGGACCCAGCAGGCTCCGTCCATGCCCTGAGCCTCACCAGGCCGGGACCAGGGTTTGGGCCGCAGGCCACAGTGCCCTGTGAGACCGGGCCACGCATCTCCCTTGTGGGCACGGCCAAGGCTGGGGCAGGTGGCTCCACCTCCCTGCAGGGCTGTTTCCTGGGCTTGCTCTCGGCACCGGAAGCTCCATGGACAGCTGTGGCCATGGCCTAAGGGCGGCCGCCCCACCTGTGCTCCGGTGCAGCCTTGGAGGCGGGGCCACCCGGGGGTCCTCTGAGCCCATCCCTGTGCCGAGCCATGTGTGATGCCCAGCGTGTCCCCAACCTTCTCGGCCACAAGCACCCACCAGACCCTCGGGGACCACGGGGCAATCCCACTCCCTCGCCTGTGACCCCCTGCCAGGCCCTGGGGAGAAAGCCGGTGATGCCATCTTTCACGAGGATTGCCTAGCGCTACTCGCGGCGTTGCCATGGCGCTCGGGATGCACTGGACTGTGTGGTGCTTTAGGGGGACAGACTAGCGTGACTCCGCCGTGTCACGCCTCAGTCTGGTGGGGCTGCTCCCGGAGCGCTGCAGTCCAGCTCCTCCCTGCCCGGTGGCTTCATGCCCCGGACTGCACTGACCCGCCCTGTGTGTGCTGGCTCGAGGACAGAAGTCAGTTTACAAACATGGCAGGAAAGGGCCCCCTCCGAACTACAGCACTTCCTCCCCTGTGGGCCACTGAGTCCCAGGGCCTGGGGCCCAGCACCCCTGGGAACCCCTGCTCTCTCGTGTCCCCCCACGTTTGTGGCACAGCACTTGAGGCACCAGGCACCCGCCATGACTGAAGCTCTGGTGGGTGCTCGGCTGGCTGCCAGGCCGTGCAGAGCCCAATGCTGGGGTGGCAGTGCCCACTGCCGGCTTGTCATGATGCTCTGGTCACACAGTACAGGTGGCAGGGTTTTACTAGGCCCGTCCCGAGGAGTCTGCAGCCTTTCCCAGATAAGCGGTTCGGTGCCCGGCATGGAACATGGCTTTTGCCTGCAGAGTCAGGGTGCTGGGGATCACAGGTCCTCGAGTCCTCAGAGCCTCTCCCGTGGGTGTGGTTGGTGCTGACCACAGAGCCAGGGCAAGCACAGATGGCCTTGCAAGCCGCAGGGACCGTGTGCTCTCACGTCATGTAAAGGTGAAGGTAGGGACAGGTTTGCGTCTTCCGCCTCTGCAGCGGACCCTCGGGCTGACCAGGGCAGACCTGCACGGCAGGACCACACAGCCTGGTCCTTGGCCATGGCCTGAGATGCCTGGCCATTTCTGCAGTCACAAAGTGAAGGCTCCAGGCTCCTGTGCGGCCCTTGCCACGGGGACACTCTGGTGGTCCCGCCCACAGAGCCACTACCACACTCTGTACCAGTCTGCCAAGGCCAAGACCGGGAACGTGAGAGCAGCAGTGCCTGTCTGTCGTTGAGAGGACCAGAGAGGGGACATGTGGGGACGGGACAGGGAGGTCTGGGCTCCCCGAGAGGCCACGGGGAGCGGGAGGTCGGGCCCAGCACAGCTGACTGGGGGCAGTGGCCGGTGTCAACACCCTCTGCAGGGCCCCAGCAGGAGGCTCGAGGGGCGGCGTCTGCCCTCCTGCTGAGTCTGAAGCCCCGGACTGGCCAGCAGCCAGGGTGGGCCGGTCCAAGGCATGGGCCCGACCTAAGGCAGGGCGGGACAGGAGCAAGCCAGGTGTGGGATGCCCTCAGGGACCGCTCCGGGCACCTCCTGCCAGCATGGGTATTGCAGGGGACATCCAGGGCAGTCCGAATGGGGGGCGGAATGGCCCGGCACCCGGGGGCCGGTCTGGAGCCTGCTGGGGACCGGGTGTGTGCACAGAGGCTGCGTGGAGGTGGGAGCGGCAGGAGTCACCCACAAGCAGTCTGTGCCCATCTGTGTCGTTACACTGGCACTGAGATCTGGAGAGGTGGCCTGGGCTGGCGGGTAGAGCACACCCTGGCTGAGGGTCGTCTCTCTGATGGACAGTGGCCAGTCCCAGGGGCAGAGATGATCCTGAAAGGAATCAAAGCCTGGTTGCGTGAATGCAGCCAAGTGCCAGCCACACACCCTTACTGTGTAGCCATGGGCAGGCTGCTGGACCTCTCATGCCTGCTGTGGGTCACATCCAAGGGCACCCTTTGGTCCTGCTCTTTCTCCAAGTCCTGTCTTCCACAAGGCCAGCCCTGGGTAGGGGACCCCAGCGGGGAGGGGATGTGCCCAAGGTGCCCATGCTGCTGCCTCCTGGAAGCCAGCCTTGGCCATCTCAGCTTAGCACTACTGCTGGTTGGCTCTGGGCACAGGAAGCCAGGAAATGTGTTGAGGGCCAGTGCCAGGACCCATGCCAGGGTCCCCAGGCCACACAGTGCAGTGGGCCAGCCCTGCAGGAGATAGCTGATTTTCAGGACAGGAACCAAGCACGGTCCCTGGGAGAGGTAGGAGGACACAGGAGACGGTGCCATGGACCATCTTGTGCTGGGCCTCAGGGTCTGGACTTCTGCCACCAGAAGGGGCCTCTTGTCCCCAGATCCCAGGGGCCAGCACTGCACCGTCACTGCTCTCTGAGGATGGGCTGGCTGCTCCCCTGCAGCCCTAGACCTCTGGGGATTCACTGTGCCTGCTCTGGCCCATAGGGTTTCCCCACTCCTGCCCAGAGCTGTCACTGGGTCCTGGTTCCCTCTGCAGCCAGTCCTGAGTCTGGGTGTAGACTGGGGAGGCTGAAACCCCAGGCACGCAGAGCAAGCCCCCTGCCTCCGGGGAGACCCAAGCGTGACCACCTGACTCGGGACAGGGCATCCCGTGTTCCCACCTGCCGCCAGGACCCCAGAGCCCACAGGAGCAGCCCAGTGTCCACAGCCTGCTCCTGGGACAAAGGGGGGTCCTGATAGCCAGGGGCAGGTCTCCCTACCTGCACGGCCTTCAGGCTGCCCCTGGCTGCCTGAGTGGTCGGTCCAGGTCCCTGCAGCCCTGGCCAGGAGCAGCCCCACGGGGCGCCCACACTGGCTCTGGGGAAGGTCCCCTGGGCCCTGTATCTGTGAGAGGCTTCTTGTCCACACCCGGGCCACTGGGCCTACTGAGGGTCCTGGGGCCTCGACACTGGCCAACCCAGGCCGGAGGGATGGAGCTGGGGGGTCTATGTGAGCCAGGAGCCCTGAGGCAGTGTGCTGGCTGTCCTCCAGGTCAGCAGGCGGACCCACATCTGCCGCTGACTGTGGGAGCGGCCATGGCACGAGGGGCGAGGGGCCACAGGTGACGGGGCCCCAGGCGTGGAGGACCGTGTGACCTCAGGCCCCGCTCGGGACTGCAACACGCGGCGGGTAAAATATCGGACACCCGGTGACTAGGAAATAGTGACTCATTTTGTAGCTCAGTAAATCTTCCATGTTTTAATTTCCAGTAAATAAAAAATTCTTAGTGTAAGCATGCTCCATATTTAGTACAAGTGCATTGCAAATGTTTTTGAGGAGAGGGTCGTTGTGCTTGTTGCTCCTGTGGTGAGATATGCATGAAACTTACTGTCTGCCCCATCTCGGAGCCCAGCTCGATGGCAGTGAGCAGGCTCAGGTCACGCAGCTGTCGCCCCCGCCCATCCCAGCGCCCTCTTCATCTTGTGTGACTCTGGCTCTGCCCTCTCCCCAGCCCCATGCCGCCACCGTTCCTGCCACCGTCCCACCGGCCAGCTCTGACTGGGCTCTGAGGGGCCTCAAGTGAGCGAGCTGTGCAGGGGCCACAGCGCTGTCTGAGTCTCCCGAGCGCCCGGTGCTGGTGGGGCTGTGGTTTCCCATTGTTCAGTGGCTGGCAGACACCTGTCTCTGCCTGCTGGCTGCTGTGAATGCTGGGAACAAGGCTGATTGGCTCTCTGTTCAAGTTCCTGCTATTCATTCTTTTGAGCCAGAATTTTTATACTAAGAGTTCATTGTTCATCTGAAATTCACATGTCACTGTGCCTGCCAACCTCCCATGTCGGCACCGCAGGGCACACCCCTGCCTCCCGGGCAGGTGGGCAGAGTGCTGTCAGGGACCCAGCGGGACCTCTGGGCACACAAGCAGGCTGGCTCCTGCTCGCCCCTGCCCCACGGGGACTGAGGGAGGCGGGAAGGCTGGGCTGCTCCGGCCGATGACCTTGGGCACAGGGCCGATGACCTTGGGCACGCCACTTTGCCTCCTGCCTGTCGCTGTCAGCGACAGAATGGACAGTACAGCAGTAGAGCAGCTGAGATTAAATGATTCTCAGCCCACGGAGGGCACCAACCCTGGGTGACACAGAGCTGTGCTCGGGCCCCCAGGCTGCCCGCTGACCTGCCTCTGGGAGAGGTCTCGGTCCACCAGCCCATGATGACGGCGGGCCGGGCCCCCCCCCCCAGCGCCCACACTAGGCCGCCGAGACCCTCCCGAAGACGTATTGGTACCTACTTGTATATTGGGCACCAGGTCCGGCTGGGCACTTGGCAGAGATGAGAGAAAAGAAGTGATACTTCTCCTGGCAGAGCTGCCTGCCTGCCGGAAGGGTGGCCACTCGGGACTCGGAAGCCCCAGGGAGGTCAGGGCTGGGCAGGTGCGGCGCCCAGGGGCCAGGAAGGTTTCCAGGAGGGGCAGTGAGTGGTCGGTGTGGGCAGGCCAGGAGAGGGTGGGAAGGAGGCACAGGCTGCAGAGCGTGGCTCAGGGCCGTGAGGTGGCTTCCGGGAAGTGACTGGGCGAGGTGAGAGGCCTGGTGCCTTCACCCTGCCCTCTGGTTTTGCCCTGTCCACTGCACAGTTCTGGGTCTGCTTCTGTGCTGGCACTCAGCTGCACTGAGTCCCCTGTGCAAGTCCAGGATGTCATGTGGACGCAGCAGAGGGAGCAGGACCAGTGGATCCTGTGGCCTTGTCGGCTTCGCTGTGACCCCAGAGGTGGGTGGGTGGGCAAGCTCGATGGGAGAGGGGTGGACAGCCAGGGTCTCCCAGCCAGCTGTGGGGGTGAGGGGGGTGGCCCCTGGTGAGTGACCTCTGCAGCTGGCTGCTGTGGATGGGAGTCAGGGCTGAGCTTGGCCTGGTGGCTGAGGCTGCCCGGAGCTCAGAGTGGGCCCTGCCCTGCAGCTGGGACCCGGGGCCAAGGACACAGGCAACCTCGAGGTCTCCTTCCACCCCAGTGTGTGCCAGGGCCTCAGCATGAGCTGGGACACTGAAGCAGACCAGTGCGATGGGAGGCCTGCTTGGAGGACCCAGGGTCACATTCAGTCAGGCCTCTTGCAGTGCCAAGACACCCCCAGATCGGGCGTCTACTGGCAGGCTGGCCTGCCACAGGAGTCCCCAAGCAGGCTGCAGGCAGCAGGCTGCTTAAAGAGCACCCGTTCAAGCCGGTGGCAAACCCTTCTTCTGGGTCCTAGGTGTGTGGCCTGCCTTGACCGGGAGCCTTTGGGCACTTTGTCTCCAGGCGCAGACTGGCTAGGGCCCGAGGGGACCCAGACCTGCAGAGAGGAGACTGAGTGGGTGGTTGGGGGGAGCTGAGCCCTAACAGGGGACCTGTGGGACCTGGACAGCAGGGAGCCAGGGTGTTGCTGGGAAAGCTGCCTGCGTGATGGGGGAGGGGCAGCCTTGACCCCATAGGGTGACCGAGGAAGGTGCGGCCAGGTGGGGGTTGGTATGTCCTGGGGAAGATGGGGACCTTGGGAACAGGTGGTTATGGGATGGAGCCCCAGGGGTCCAGGACTGGGATCTGGAGGGAAAAGGGTGACCAGGGCAGCCTTTGAGCATCCAAGACATCGGTGAGCATCTGGTGTTAAGTGGGACAGGGGCTTCCAGATACATGATCAGCAGCCCCTTTCCGTTACCCAACTCCCCATTTGCCAACCCGGAGCAGGCAGGAAGCGAGGGGGCCAGTGCCGCCTGGGGGCTGCTGCCCAGTTCCCATGGAGACGGGGGCGGGGCGGGCAGAGCCATGGCCTTGCGCGCCAGTGCGGCTGCTGCGCCTGGTCCTCCCGCCGGTTCCCGCCATGCGCGATCCCTTCTGCGGCCGCAAGGGGGTCCAAGGGAGCCGGGACCGGGAGCCAGGCTGACGAGCAACCCGTTCGCCCGTGCCCACCGCGGTGGCCTGGCCAGCCCCATCCACCTCTCACCCAGTCCCGCGCCCCGCCCGCGGCTCTGCGCCCTCTCCGCCCCTCGCTGCTCCGCCTCCGCCCCGCGTGCCGCAGCCCCCGCCTGCGCACCGCCCCCCCCACGCGGCCGCGCCCACTGCGGCAGCCCCTTCCGCGCCAATCGCGTCGCCCTCTCCCCGTCCCCGCCTGCCGCAGCCCCCCGCCCGTCCCAGCCGCTCCCACTGCGCAGCGCCCCCTCCCCGCCCTGGTGCGCGGCACGGTGCGGACCCTGCGCGCTGCTCCGCAGCCTTTGTGCCGCCTCGGGCTGCACCGCTTCCCCTGCGGGCGCGCAGCAGCAGGTGGCCCGAGCGGCGGAGGGCTCTTGGTGACGCTGTCCTTTGGGTGAAGTGGAGGCGGGGGCTTCGGGGGTCGCGAGGTTGGGGGGAACAGGTCATGAGCCAGCCGAGGCCTGCCTGGCAGGTGCTGTTAATGCGTGAGTGGGGAGCTGAGATGTTAGATGTCGCCGCTCGGGTGCAGTCTTGCCACCGTGCCTGACCTGGGCGCAGGCTTCTTGGGGAAGGAGGTCCCCTGGAGCCCCTGGGCAGTGGACTGTCCCCAGGAAACCCGGCCGGGCGGCCTGTCCAACGGAGGACCCAGCGGCCGCTGCAGCTTGCCGGGCAGGAGCAGGGTGGGCTCGGTGGGCGTGGGTGGAGGACTGCTGCTGGGGAAGGCCCCCGTGTGCGAGGCACAGCGCCCACCGCGGGGTTCGGAGCGAGGTGTGGGGAGCCATCCTGCGTCTCTCCCGTGCCTGTCGCAGTCGTGTCCGGAGCTGTCTACCCTGAAGTGGGGTGTTTTTCAGCGGTGGGTGTTGGTGCAGAGCACCCCCAGCAGGCTGCAGGAGGCGGGCGCTGCCAGCCTGCACCTCCCGAAAGCACCGGTGCTTCCGGAGGAACGGGCTTGGTGCGGCACTATCACTGCAGTCCCGGGAGGGCTCCGGGCACCCGGCTCCGGCACCCCCGGGCTGGGCCGGATAAACCAGGTCTGTGTCTGGCATCGCACCGAGGGGCACTGCCGGGCTGGGGGTCTTGGCCAGCTTCAGGGTGAAGCTGCAGCTGTCAGCGGGTGGCAGAGGGTGTGAACAGGAAGGCGCTGACGCCACCGGCTGGTGAGGGGCTCAGCGGGAAGCAGCCAGGGCGCCCTTCGGGGGATGTAGTGCCCCGGAATTTGAGAGGCTTTGGAGGGGGACAGGCTGGTCAGGGAGAAAGCCCCAGCAGAAAACATGGGAGCACCGGGCCGGGGAAGTGACAGGGAAGCCTAGGAGGGAAGGTTCTGGAAGGCTAGGAAATTCAGCCAAGGGATCAGGAAAGAAGGGCTTGGGGCTGGGTGTGGCCGGGGGCTCAGCCCCGCACTGCGGAGGGAGGGAGAAAGAGGAGGGGTCGAAGGGGACCGGCTGGCCTGGGGGCCTTGGCCAGTACAGATGGGGCAGTGGCAGGGCAGTGCCGGTGTCTCAAGGGGCGGGTGGGCTCACCCCTTTAGGGTGGAGGAGGCCTCCCCGGTTTCCCTCCTTGGGGTAAGGCCAGGTGGGGAAGGCAGAGGGGCTGTAGGAGGGAGGGGAGCAGTGTGCGCGCCTGGATACAGGCGCGCGTGACGCAAGGGCGGGCTCTCCGGCCTCGCTTTCTCCTGGGACTGCCAGAGAAGGGGCTGGGCTCCGGGTGGGACCGCCCAGGTCAGCCGAGCCCTGAGCGGGGGAGGCGGCCCTCCTGCGCCCCCGCTGCTGTCCAGCACCACAGATGCAGCGGGCCCCAGGGGCAGCCTGGCCCAGCCCGCCCGGGTCCTCAGGCCGGCGCCCGGGCTCTGGCTCCGTGTCTTCACTCCCGTGTTTGTCCGAGAAGGGAGGGAGGGACGGGGGCTGTGCTGGGGCAGCCGGAATGGCACAGGTCACCGGGCCGGCTGGGCGAGGTGGCCAGGCAGGGCGGGGCGGGGGCTGCGGGGAGGCTGGCGGAGGGGCGCCACCCAGAGGGAACCTGCACAGCCCTAGGGGCGCACCCGTTTCCCCTTCCCTGCGCCTGCAGTCTCCTTCTCCTGTCTGAAGGCGCGGTAATGCAGAGTGCGCCCCCACCGGTCGCCTCTTGCCATTGACGCTCACAGCGGTTTTGACTGGGCGCAGGCTTCCCCTTCCTGCAGCCCCTCCCAGGACAGGCTCTCCAGCTCGCCCACCAGTGCTGTCCTCGTCCTGTTGAAGGAGGGGAGGTCACCCCATAGCACAGCCCCTCGGGGTCCCCTCTTCTGGGCGGGTGGCTCCTGCTCCCCCAGTCTGCCCTACCTGCAGCACCTGAGAGGGAAGAGTCGGACGGGAGCCCCTCCTTACTAGGCTGTAAGGCTCTGGCTCCAGGCTGTCCCCAGGCAGCCACAGGAAGCAGGCCTGTTCCTCACCCCAGCAGGCCTTGGGCTGCCAGCCCCCAGCCCCGTATGTCCCAGGGCAGCCCTGTCCCAGTGGGAACATGTGGACCCTGGAGAGGGCAGGCACCCTGGCAGGTGCAGGAAGGTGTCAAGCAGAGGGGGCGGGGCACTCAGAGTGGGCTTCCCGGGGGTCAGGATGCCACTCTGGGCCCTGGGGGACGGTGAGTCCTGTGACATCCAGGCCCATGGATGCCTGGGCGAGACCCCAACTGGAGATCAGAAAGCTGAGGCTGTCCCCTCCTGTCCCATACTGACCCTGTCTGTCCTGCTCCCAGAATGGGGTCCCTCAGTCCCTGTGCCTGAGCAGGTGTCCTCCATACCAGGCCAGGGGCACTGAGGCTGCAGCACCACCCTGCCCCAGCACAGACTGCTCGGCTCTACCTGCCCTGGGTGCTGAGAACACAGTTACTTACCCAGGTCTAATTGGCTCACTCCAGCAGGCCACTCTGCCCCCGCTGAGGCTCTGTCCGGGGACAGCCTCCCACCCTCGGGTCCCTAGCACCCTCTTCCCATCACCAGCAGAGCTGAGGTCTGCAGCCTTGTGGAGGGGCACTCAAGCCTGGCCGTGGCCAGGGCGGTGCTCACCCTGGGGAGTTTCTGGGGTCCCTGTGCCAGGCGGGCCCTGTCTCCACCTCCCCAACCTCAGCCTGGCTCGAACTGGAGAGCTTGGGGCATCACTGGGCCTGGCAGAAAAGTGGCCTGAGCAGCTGGGTCCCCTGAGCAAGAGGAGAGACCTCAACTCCCGCAGCCTGTTTCTGGGTCTACAAGCTGGGGTCCTGCAGCTCACCAGAATGAGCTGGCCCCTCCAGCTGCAGGCTTCCTCCGACACTGCGCACCCATCCCAGGTATTCAGGCCTCGGGCACCGGTGCTGCAGGTCCCTTCATGGCCAGTCCCCAGGGTGCTGCCTGGAGCTGATGCCTGAGCAGAGCAGCCTGTGACGGGTGCAGAGGAGGGGACACGGTGTGTTGTGTTGGGTCCGAGGCCGCTGCCAGGGCCTGTGGTCGGCACCCAAGCATGCACCCCGACTTGTGACCCCAGGGCTTGGGGCGGGTGCTGGGTTCCATCTCCCACCCCACTCTGCTGGGGCGCCTGGCCCTCTGCTCACCCCGCCCTCTCTCACACTGCCCTCCCCACAGGTGAGCATCTGCGCATCTGCCCTCAGGGCTACACCTGCTGCACCAGCGAGATGGAGGAGAACCTGGCCAACCGCAGCCGTGCGGAGCTGGAGAGTGCGCTCCGCGACAGCAGCCGCGCCCTGCAGGCCATGCTGGCCACCCAGCTGCGGGGCGTGGACGGTGAGTGGCTGGGCGCAGGGGGCAGAGAAAGCAGAGACCCAAGGTGTCCAGAAGGCCACTGAGTCGCCGCTCAGCAGTGGCTCCTGGAAGCCAGGCGTGGTGGCGCACACCTGTAATCCCAGCGCTCAGGAGGCTGAGGCAGGAAATCACCGTGACTTCAAGGCCAGCCTGAGCCACATAGTGAGTTCAAGGCCACCCTGGACTACTTAACAAGACCCTGTTGCAAAAAACTCCCCCAAAAAATAAAGAAAAAAGAAAGGAAGGAAGGAAGAAATCATGGGCTCTTAGAGTCCCTGTTGGAGGCCTAAGGTCGGAGGGCCCTGTGACCTGAGAGGGAACCCCTCACCTGGGCCTCTGCATCCCCAGCAGGAGGCTGAGTGAGGTCTTAGGGAGCTCATGGAGGTGTGGGGGCTCATCTGGCCTCGGGTCTCCCCGCCCACCCCCTGCATCTGGGCCAGCCACCCAGCATTCAGGAGGAGGTGGAGAAGTGGGGTCCCCCAAAATCTCAAACTGCTCCCCCTGTGCTCAGACCACTTCCAGCAGCTGCTGAACAACTCGGAGCGAGTGCTGCAGGACGCCTTCCCTGGTGCCTTCGGGGAGCTGTACACGCAGAACGCCCAGGCCTTTGGGGACCTGTACACTGAGCTGCGCCTCTACTACCATGGCGCCAACCTGCACCTGGAGGAGACACTGGCCGAGTTCTGGGCGCAGTTGCTGGAGCGCCTCTTCCGGCAGCTGCACCCCCAGCCACTGCTGCCCGACGACTACCTGGACTGTCTGGCCAAGCAGGCTGAGGCGCTGCGGCCCTTTGGGGATGCCCCACGGGAGCTACGCCTGCGGGCCCCACGGGCCTTCGTGGCCGCTCGAGCCTTCGTGCAGGGCCTGGGTGTGGCCGGAGACGTGGTCCGGAAGGTGGCCCAGGTGTGGATGGATGCTGAGCCTGGCTGTGGGCACATAGTAGACAGGAGACAAGAGAAAGAAATGTGCTCAGACCTGGAGCGGTTGGGGTCCCCGAGGCCTGCAGGGCATGAAGCAGAGCGGGGAGCACCAGCTGCAGACCCACGTGTCCCGGGGTGTGCACGGCAGACTACTTAGCAAGTCACCCTCCCCCCCCCCGGGCCTCAGTTTCCTTGTCTGAGTGGTGCGGTATTCCCACTCCCTAGTGAGTGGTGGCTGCGCCCCTCGTGATGCGTACAATGAGTGACCAGGGTCAGCAGGGCCAGAGAAGCCCGGGAGGGAAGGCCCCACTGGGAGCTGGGCTGCCCCACAGCCCGGCTCTGATATCCACTCCAAGCCCTCACACCTGGGCTGCCAGGTGGGCTCAGGCTGCCATCACTCCCCAGGTGCCCCTGAGTGCGGAGTGCTCGCGCGCTGTTATGAAGCTGGGGTACTGTGCCCACTGCCTGGGGGTTCCTGGTGCCCGGCCCTGCCCCGATTACTGCCAGAACGTGCTCAAGGGCTGCCTTGCCAACCAGGCCGATCTGGACGCTGAGTGGAGAAACCTCCTGGGTGAGCCCAGACCCAGCCCCGGAAAGCAGACCCTGGGGTCCTGGGAGCGGGTGGTCGCTGGCTTAGGCCTTATGGGGCCTGCTCTGGGCCACATCTGAGAGGCTTCGGGGTTGGGTGACTTGGTTGGGGTGCATGCCCTGAGGAGCCCTGTAGGATTCTAGTTCCTTGTCCTGCCCAAGCAGCCAGAACCCCAACATGTATACATGCTAGCACATGTGACGTGGTCCACCAGCACCTGCATAAGCTAACATGTATGCACAAGCTGGTGTGTACCTCTGCTGCGCAAAATGGCCAGCATGCCTTCACACTGACATGGGTGTACCTACATGTGTATGCATGCCAACACACATGTATTAATGTGCATCTTTTGGCCTGAAGTCAGTGGGCATACATGTCAGCACATGTCAGGTAACAGGCATGTGTCTGGCATGGTGTGGGTCAGGATGCTTGTATGGCAACACATGAAAGTTGACACTGGGCCAACACATGCATGCTGGTATTTGTGTGCTAATGTACATTTGATAGCATGATATAAGCCAGTGGAAAACAACCTATAAGCTTCATGTATGTGTATACAAAACGTGCTACATTACATGCATGCAGACACACAGGTGTGTGCATGGACTGGCACAGGCAAGCCAACATGCATACACAGCAGCTCACAGGAACTAGCATGTATGTGAACAGACTCGCGGAGGGCAAGCATGCATCGGTGTCAGCACCCACATGAGCTAACATCTAACATGCATGCTTGTGGACATAAGCAGTGTGCCCAAGACAGTGTGCAGGCACAGTGAGCCAGGCTGGCCTGGGCGTGTGCTCCTGGGGTCCTCTACTGGCTGCACCTTTGACTGGTGCTGCAGGATGCTGTGGTGTGTTACTAACATGCACGTGTGACTGTGTGTGTGTGTGTGTGTGCACGCGCACACGCGCATGTTAACACCCATGGCAGACTCCATGGTGCTCATCACTGACAAGTTCTGGGGCCCATCGGGTGCGGAGAACGTGATCAGCAGCACACACATGTGGTTGGCGGAGGCCATCAACGCCCTGCAGGACAACAGGGACTCGCTCACGGCTAAGGTGCGGCAGGGGGCCATGAGGGGCATGGAGGGGCTGCCCCAACACCGTCCTGCCTGGCCCCAGGGGCCCTGCTGCTCGTCCAGGAGCCATGCGGTGTCCCCAGGTCATCCAGGGCTGCAGGAACCCCAAAGTCAATCTGCAGGGCCCAGGCCCGGAGGAGAAGCCACACCGGGGGAAGCTGGTGCTGCAGGAGAAGCCCCCCACAGGTGCCCTGGAGATGCTGGTGAGTGCCCGCCGCCATCCTGCTGGCCACACCGTGCCCATGTGTGGGGCGGGCAGGCTGGCCAGACCACCCAGGGCCCTGAATACGCCCACAGGTCTCAGAGGCCAAGACTCAGCTCCGAGATGTGCAGGACTTCTGGGTCAGCCTCCCCGGCACGCTGTGCAGCGAGAAGATGGCCATGAGTTCCACCAGCGACGACCGCTGCTGGAATGGGATGAGCAAGGGCCGGTAGGCACCTGGCAGCGTCCTAACGGGACAAGCAGTAGGACAAGGGAGCAGAGACGGGCCACGCCCTCACCTGGTGGACTCCCAATGTGCCCTGCCCCAGAGGGGGGACGCCTCTGTGGGGCCTGTGGGCTGCCGTCTGCCCCTCTGCTGGGGCCAGCACAGTGACCGAGCTCTGCCTGCCCTGCCCCCAGGTACCTGCCCGAGGTGATGGGTGATGGCCTGGCCAACCAGATCAACAACCCCGAGGTGGAGGTGGACATCACCAAGCCCGACATGACCATCCGGCAGCAGATCATGCAGCTGAAGATCATGACCAACCGGCTACGCGGAGCCTACAGTGGCAACGACGTGGACTTCCAGGATGCAAGTGAGCACCCGGAGGGCTAGGGCTGGGCAGGCACCTTGGTGGTGCTGAGAAGCAAGAGGGCCCTGCGGGGCCTCTGCCCCCCTCCAGGGCCTCTGCCCCCCTCCAGGGCCTCTGCCCCCCTCCAGGGCCTGCAGCCTGTGCCCTCCCAGAGGCTGGTGCTGCTGGGCAGGGTCACGGAGCCCATGGCCCTGCGGCACATTGGAGGCCGCAGCAGGATGTTCCTCTGGCTGTGGCTCCGGAGGGGACAGGAGGAAGCAGACGCAGGGGCTGAGCCTGGGCTCCTGCCTGCTCAGCCTGCTGTGGCGAGGACACGCGCACATAAAGGCCCTCGGGCCGCGTGGCACTCGGGGTCCCCCACGGGGGATGAGCTGCTGGAGCCCCTCTGCTCCCCAGGTGACGATGGCAGCGGCTCGGGCAGTGGCGGTGGTTGCCTGGACGACGCCTGCGGCCGGAGGTTCAGCAAGAAGAGCTCCAGCTCTCGGACCCCTTTGACCCATGCCCTCCCTGGCCTCTCGGAGCGCGAGGGACAGAAGACCTCAGCCGCCAGCTGCCCCGGTCCCCACCCCTTCCTCCTGCTCCTCCTCCTCACCCTGGTCCTCGCAGCACCCAGGCCCCGGTGGCGGTAACTGCCCCACAGCCCCAGGGACTGAGGCCAAGGGCGGACTTTGCTGAAACTCAAAGCAGACAATATTTAACCCCCTTGGCCTGCAGAGGCTCAGAGGACGGGGATGGCGGCTCTGCGTGCTGGGCAGGATGGCCCCAGCCTGGCCTCACCTGCCACCCTGGCTTTTAATTTTGTGAGGTCCTCAGGTCAGCCGTGAGCTGTGTCCCCAAAAGCCATAGATCTCGGGGCCCTCGGGGTGCCTCCGGCTTCGCACCCCTCCAGCTCCCTGCCCCCTCAGGCCCACGGAGGAGCTGGCCCTTGGCAGCATCCCCCAGAGACCTCGCGCGAGCCTGTGCCTTCCTCTTCTGCTCCTGGCTGCCGACGTCAGAAAGGGAGGCCCCGCCCTCAGCCTCCAGAAGCCTCAAGGACCGTGGGCCCTGCCGGGCTCTGGCGGGGCCTTTGAGCTTATGCATGGTACCTGCGCTCGGCAGGGGCTCTGCCGGGCTGGCTCCTGTGCCACTGTGGAGCCCAGTCCTGGTGATGCACAGAGGGCGGCACCCGGCACGGCCACACAGGCTCTTCCGTCGCACTTTTGTTTGAGGTGGGGCACAGTCCCCGACACCCAGGGAAGCAGTGTGGTGCTCTTCGGAGTGGGGGCTCTCATGGGCAGGCCTCCAGCATCTGCACCAGGGACCCCTCTTCTGGGGAACAGCCGGCCCCTTCTACCCCAGCCCACGCAGACAGAGTGACACAGACAAGGACTGTCACTGGCCCCAGGGTGGGGCTGGCTGGTGAAACTTCAGCTCAGGACTGGTGAGACCCGGCACTGCAGGCCGGACTCACCTGGGCTCTCCCAACCCTGGCCAGCTGCAGGGGCGAGGGAGGGAGGCAGTCAAGGGCTTTTTGGACATGCACACATGCACTCTCCCTGTCCCCGTGCCGTGCCAAGAGCCGCCCAGCGTTGGCGAGGCCTGGGGCCCACTGGGGTCCTGGTGTTCCCGGCTCACCAAGGCCATCAGAGCCAGGCTGGCCCTCCCTGCCAGGCCCAGCTGCTGCAGGCCCCAGGGAGGGGGCTGGGGTGAGGGGCTGGGGACGGCCTGGAAGCCGCTTAGTGCTTTGCTTTTCCCACCGGGTTGGGCGGCCTTCCTCCAGCAGTGTCCACAGTGCAGCAGACCAGGTCTCCAGCCACCTGTGGGTCCCCTGGTGCGCGGCAGGTGTTGTCTGAAATTGCTCTTGGACGTGTCGGGCCCAGAGCCTCAGCATGCCTAGCTGCGATAGTCTCGCTAGAGCCGTGCGGGCTGGAGGCAGGAGCCAGCAGGTCACTGGTCAGAGCGCTGAGCAGGGCCACTGCACCCTTTCTCCGTGACACCCCTGGCCACCAGTGCCAGTAGGTGATGTGTTGAATCCTTGTAACAATAAACAGCTGGAGACCTCAGCAGGACAAGCTTTCGTGGCCCCAGCATTGTGTGTGCGCACGTGAGTGAGTGTGAGCTCATGCACAGCCAGGTGTGAACCAGGCACTGTCCGGAAGGGGAAGGCCCAGGCCCGGAGACTGGGTGTGTGGGTGCCCACCCCACAGGGCCCCCTGGTGGCCAAGTCCGGGTCCTGACCTTGCAGACCCTCCTGTGGGGGGGCTGGGCCGCCTCCAGGGTCCACCTCCGGGCATCCCACAATCCTCCAGCCCCTGGGAGGTTCCAGCTCCAGCTGGGTGCCCTCCAGGATGCCCAGGCGGCCAGAGTGTAGGGACCAGCACCTTCTGGTGGGGTGTCCTGATCCTCAGTCTGCCCCTAGGCACCCTGAGTCCCTGTCCCTGTGGAGCCAACATGGCAACTCTCAGACACACCCCTGGGCTGTGCCACCAATGGTCTGCTTTATGTGGGAGCTGGTGGCCATGCTAGTCTGCCTAGGAAACAGTCCCCTAGGCATTCCTGTCATGGCACTGGACGGCTGAGGCCCAGCCAGGTGCACTCTGGAGAGAGACATGCTCCAGGCACAGCTCCCAGGGGTGCAAGAGCCCAGCACTGGCCTCCGGGGACACCTGCAATGGCCAGGTCCACGGTGGCTTCTGCATCCTTACCCACATGCCCTTCCATGAATTCCAGGAAGCTGGCAGCCCAGCTCCTCTCCAGGAGTCCCCTTCCCAGGGGATGTCAGGAGGAGAAACAGCCTTGGGGACTCAGCAGAGCCCTGTGGGACAGGCAGCTGGCAGGGGCAGGAGCTCACTCTTGGGGCCTCTGGGACACTTCCATGTGGAGCTCCAGCAAGTCCTTCCTGAGCAGAGGTGAGCACTCCTTCCCTGTCCAGGAAAGGACACTGACCAGGTGCCCAGTGCAGGGACCACCTGGGTACTGCTGCTTGGGCCCACCCTGGGTCACCCCAGCCCCCAAATGTGACCTGAGAGGCTGGTCAGGGAGAGCCACTGCCCGCTGCCACTGGGTCCTAAGACCCTGTCCACTCCTCGTGGGAGTTTGGGGAGCCACAGACATCCTGCTGGGCAGAAACCAGCCAGCTCAGCAGCTTCCCTGGAGCGTCCCATGTCACTTGGGGGCAGTCCTGGCAGACCGTCGTGGTGTCTGCAGTGCACACATGCAGATGCACGGCTTGTCCATGTACACACATGTGTATGCTCACCCACATATACAAGATGCAATGAAAAAGATGGTGTTTAAATTATTTAAAACATAAGAGACTCCAGTCCTTAGGGAAGTGCAAATCAAACCATGATGGAACCCCACCTCACATCTGCTAGGACATCAGCATTGCCACTACCCTAAGACAGTGAGGTAACAGGTTGATGGAGGTGCACTGTCAGGGGAAAACAGAGCCTGAGCCTCCTCTACAGAAAGCAGCAGACACGCAACACTTAAACAGCACCACCATGGACCCACACCCACTGCAGGGTCCACAGCTGGAGGACATTTGTTCGGCACTGAGAAGCTGGCCCCACCCTCTCAGGCTCAGCCCAGCGTCCCTCCCACAGCCAGGTGCAGGCTCCATCTCAGGGTTTGTTGGACAAGTGGACAGAGAAAACACGCCACATAGACCCCGATGGAAAATTTCTTGGAAGAGGGAAATCCCACAGTGTTCAACACAGATGAACCTGGACAGCACTATGCTAAGGGAAATCAGCCAGACACAAAAAGACAAATACTGCACAATCTCACTTATGCATAGAATCTAAAACACATTCTTTCTTTTTTGGTACTGGGGATTGAACTCAGGACCTTGTGCTTTCGAGGCAGGCAGCAGAACCACTGAGCTAAATCCCCAGCCCTAAAACACATTCTTAGAAGCCAAACAAGATGGTAGCTGACAGCTGGGGATGGTACGGAAATGCAGATGTGTTGGTCAGCTTTCATTTAGAGTGTTTACGTGCTGGGGTCTGGTGTGCACCGTGGTGACTAGTTAATAACAGTATCATTTACTTGAAATTTGAGACGAGCCAGGCCTGGGGGTGCATGCCTGTAATCTCAGCACTTGGGAGGCTGAGGCAGGAAGATTGCCATTTCAAGGCTAGCCTGAACTACACAATGAGACTGTCTCACAAAACTAAAATGCATTATGAGCTGCAGGTTGAGATGGGAAAGCCCAGGAGAGAAATACATATTCACACGTGACCAGAGGGACATCTAGCTCGATGCTTCTCAGACCTTATGCAAATATTAATTCTAGGCCGATTCAAAGACTACAGAGAAAATGATGCATTATAACTGTGGTGTCTGGGTGGAGACTTGTTTGCATAACCACACTGGGGACTGCACCCTGGGCTCCTAGAGAGCCGAGCACCAAGGGGAAGACAGACGTGATGGTGAAACAAAGCTCTGCGTGGTCAAGTCACACGGCACACAGGGTCTGGAGAGGGCCACCGCGGAGTCTAGTCAGGTAGCCAGACCTCCCCATGAGAAGGGCAGGGAAAACAGGCTAGCTCGGCACACGCATGTGGGCAAGATGCACACACAGGCGAGGGCCCCCGCCCAGCTGTGCTGAAGGGCCCAGGTCACCGCGGGAGCTTCGTGAGCCCCCCAGGAGCACCGAGAACGTGGGATGCAAAGCGGAACATGGCGCAGAATGGAGTTTAACCGTGGAATTTAACTGAAGAGACGGACAGGCCCTGTGTATGCAGCCTCCTTAAAGACTGAGCCCTCTGCCGTGATAAGCCCGTCCGCAGCCGCCAGGAGGTGACACAGGTCACGCTGCAGGCTGCAGTGGCCTTGTGAAGGCGGAGTGGCGGGGCGGGCACAGCGTGAGGACAGCGGCAGAGACAGACGGGCCGTGCCGCCCTGATCAGCTTCAGGAGGCTGGAGAAGGCCAGGTGCAGACTCGGAGGGACAGGAGTAGGCTCCCCGTGCGTTCGGAGAGCTTGTCCTCACACGTGGAGACGAAGGTCATTTTCAGTATTATTCTTGCCCACAAATCTTTTTTTCACAGTAAGCGTGTATTCCACACACAATCAGAATAAAGAATAATAACGCAACCTTCATTTGGGGGCAATGATGTTGCAGCAAAGCAGTGCGCTGGGAGGTGCACGCTGCCTTACGTGGAGCGGGCAGCCATGTCTGTGTCTGGACTCGCGCGTGTTTGTCTGACTGCCACCCTGGGGCCGGCGTCTCTGTCCCTGGTCTCTGTGCCCTGTGTGCCCGGAGAGCTGAGGCAGGATCGGAACTGCAGCAGAGGCTGGTGGAGATGGGCAGCGGACGTGTGCATCTGCTCGCTTGGCTTTAGCCGACCATATGGAGCAGAGGTGGCTCGGACAGCTGTGTCTCCACCCTGAGACCTCGCTGCCAGTGGCCCTGGAGGGGAAGCTGGCTCACCGTGGGGCCGCGATCAGTGCCAGGGTTCAGAAGTCTAGTCCCCAGCTCCAGAGGAGCCCCCATTCCCGGAAAGCCACCCATGAGCGGGCGGCCTCTTCCTCCACCAGGCACTTCCTCGCCTACCTCTGGGGCCCTGCTCAGCCTGCCCAAGCACACCCCCCACCACCGGGACGCTTGCAAATCAGGTAAAACAGTCACTCCCACTGTCGGTCAGCAGAAGGCAGCCTGGGGGACCTTGCCTGCCTGGTTCCAGCCCGGCCCCTCCTCTCGGGCCACTACCCCAGCTACTCTGCCCCCGCAGCGGAGCCCCACCCACACTGCCTGGGACACCCACCTTCCTGCAAGGCAGGCAGCCCCAACGCAGCCCCCAGTGCCCCTCCTGTCACTCCCGTCTACACGGCACTGCTCCGGCCCTTTGCCTTCTCGCACAGCGCTTTCTGCACACACGGTGGCCTGGACACACACGGTACACGGAAACATGGACACTCTGGACCCCCAAGGAGCCGTGAGCGAAGAAGGAACAGGACAGCAAGGGAGGGGCTGACCGAGTGGCTCTGGGCGCACCCTGGACCCCCACGGGCATGGAGCCCTGACCCTGCACCTCCTTCACCTGAGGGACAACACACGGCCCAGGCCTGGCCAGCGGGAGGCCGGCGAGGTGAACGTGGCCAGTGCTGGGTCTCGACCCGGGTGGACAGAGCAGGCCACAGACCTCCAGGCTCACACCATGGCCGCTTTATCACACAGTAGATGGAGGCACTGCACGCACAGCCACAGGGTACGAAACTTCCTGAATGGCCACTGCAGAGCCCAGAGGTGACCCCTGGGCGGCAAGGCACAAGCACAGCCCCGGGCCCTCCCCAGGCCCCGCTGTCGGGCACTGCTCCTTCACCGGGAGTCTCCTGCCCTCCTGTAGGTATTTGCAGAGCCGGGCACTGGACAAGAGAGGCACAGGGAGGAGGAGGGTCAGCCTGCGCCCTACGCCCCGCACACCCCAGTGTCATGATGAGAGCCCTCCACGGCCGGGCTGAGGGTGCAGAGGCGTCTGCAGCAGCTCACCCTGGGACCCCAGGAAACACAGCTGTGCCCAGTGCCCGGTGCCTGGTGCCTGCGGTTCGAAGCTCAGCTCCCAGAGGAGGAATCGCAGGTGCACAGGCAGTGGATCAGATCCAGAAGGGCAGCGAAGGCGGCGCAGCCCCTGTACTCCCAGACCTCGCCTCTGCTCCCTCCTATCCTGGGGCCAAGCCCACTGCACAGGACACCCGCACCCCTGGAGCGACAGACAGGGCCGCCAAGGAGCGAGGAGTGCAGCCTCCGCACTGAGGCTGCTGCCCAGTAGAGGACAGGAGGGAGGTCCAGGAGAGCAGGGGCTTCTACAGAGCCCTACCCGGCACACTGGGGCCGAGAGCCAAGCTGAGGCACCTCCCACGTCAGCCCAGGCCAACAGCCCTGTGGCCCAGGGACAGCAGAGCCCAGCTGGAGAACCGGTGTGAAGACCCAGAAGGGAGAGGGTGGGCGCCCCCATGCCCCCTGCCTGGCCCCTTGGGCCTGTACCTGTCCTCTGCCGGCCCGCCATGGCCCCGGCCACGGCCATTATTTCCCTGCAGTCCCTCTTGTGGAACTCGGCCCAGGCCTTGGACTTGCAGTGCTTGCTGCAGGTCAGGATCCCATAGCAGCGGGCACAGGGCGTGAGGCGGACGCCAATGGAGCGGCCACACTGGTAGCAGAACTTGAAGAAGGGCATGCTGCGGCGGAGGGGCAGTCATGTGGGGCTTCCCAGGCACACGGGAAGCAGCTGGGGGGGGGGGGCACTGGACCCCACGACGGGCAGCCCCAGCTCCGGCCCGCCTGCTCAGTTAGCCTCTCTGTCCCTGGAAGAACAGGTGGGACGTCCCCAGGACAAGGCCTGACTCGCGCCCTGATGCATGGGGCTGCTGCCCAGCACAGACCCCACGTGAGGTCGGCGGAGATGCCCTGGAGAAGCAGGGGCTAGCTCCCACCCTGCCCTGCCCTCCACGGGGCGTCTGTGACCCTGAGGCTGGCTGGAGCCTGTGCCGTGAGCAGCCACCTGGACCAGGCCACGGTACTCAGAACAAGGGAGCATGGGCGCTCCAGGCGGGGGCAGGGCAAGCCAGTGGCACCATCCAAGCCACAGGCCACCACCGCCCGCCACCCCCGGGGCCCTGGCCGCGCACTCACAGCTCCTGTCCCTCTGCGGCCAGGGCCTTGGCCAGGCCTAAGCTTCTCTTCTTCATCGTGTGGCCGGGGCACAGTTCCGCTGCATCAGAGAGGCCAGCATCAGCGCTGGGCGGTGGGGGAGCCCACCTGCCACCCCAGCCCAGCCTCGGCGGTGCCGCCCTCCAGTTCTAAGCCCCTGCAGCCCCGCAGAAAGGCCACCATGTGGCACCAGGCTCTCTCGGCCACGCCCTCCCCTGGGGCTGCCTGCAGCCATCTGCTTGTTGAGCGACCACCTGAGCTAACTGTGATGCCCAACGAGACCTGAGGTTCCCGCAAGCCCTCGGGGTGGCCGGGGGCTCCGGCTAACCCGCTTCCTGTCATCACTGTGGCTCTCCCCGTTTACCCGTGCAGTTGGCCTGTCCTCTGAGAGGTCCAGGCCCCATCTCCACGAGGGGGTGAAGTCTGAGGCCAGCGCCACTTGGCTTCTGAGCCTCTCCCTTTTCGCCCCTGCGAAGCCAGCACCTGTGCCTGGCTGGTGTCTCCTGCTTTCTCCTGTCTCCCTCAGACGGCCCCACCGCCACCATTCCAACTCCAGGTTTGTTGACTCCTTTCCACACAGGCGGGGCCCCTCATGCCAGGACTGAAGTGATGGTGAAATCCAGAGCTCTGTTCCCTCATGGACATCCTCCGCTTGCCGTGACACTGCTCCAGCCTTCCTGTCCTGCTTCAGTGCCGGTTCCCTTGTTGATTTGATGCATTTATAACGGCTCTTTCCAAGTCTCCCTCGAAGACCTGGCCTCTGGTGTCCATGCTGACTGCCCTGCCCCAGCCCGCCCGCCGCCGCCCCATGCTTGTGTCACGCTCTCCTGGGATGCGTGAAAGTGACAGGAGAGAGTCCGCCGCACACTCCAAGTTCTGTCCCCTCACGCCCACCTGTGCCTCACTTTCCCACCCAGCACGACACTCCTGTGCTGCTCCTCGGGGCCCACAGCCCAGGTCAGCCTGGGTGCCAGGGCTTGGGGCGAGCTCTG
Source organism: Heterocephalus glaber (assembly GCF_053883595.1). Lineage (NCBI taxonomy): Eukaryota > Metazoa > Chordata > Mammalia > Rodentia > Bathyergidae > Heterocephalus > Heterocephalus glaber. The sequence continues at coordinate 11,049,503 of NW_028258179.1, forward strand.
TCTCTGCTCCTGACCTCGCCCAGGTATTAGCTCTGCTGGCCAAGGGCTGACTGCCATGGCTTTATAAGACGCCCCGGGACGTCACCCCTCCTCAGACAGATCCAAGACGATCCGAGATTTTCGAGGGCAAAGTCTGGCCAGTCACGCTGCGGCTTGTTCTGACCTCGGCACTGCCCCTGCCCGCCTTCTCTCCCTAGTTCTCTCTGGCACAGTCCATGTTGGGGCCGGCCTGTCTCCAGGGGATCTATGTCTCTTCCCAACTGCTTCCACCACTCAGCTTGAGCTGCTCCGAGCTGTCAGAAACAGGCCGAGTCTCTTTGTCAAAGCTCACAGCTTCCTCGGGTGACTCAGACCCAAGGCTGTGGAGGTGGGCAGGGACCATAGCAGCATCTCCAAGAGCAGAAGAAAGGAGGGGCAGTTGGTTGAGGCCTTCCCAGCCTCCTCCCCAGCCTGGACCCGCTGCCTGCGGGCTGCTGCAGGAGAGGCAGGAGCCAGTGCCCATGGCAGCACCGCATCCGAGGCAGAGCCGGGCCTCACAAGTGGGAACTGTGGGTGGCAGAGGCCATGGCGGCTGAGGCTGTGAGTAGGACTGTCCCTGTCCCAGATACGGGGCTGACACCCACAGCTCTAAGGAGAGGTTTCCTTCGGCCCCTGCGTACAGTCCACAGTCAACTGGCTCCAGGTGGGACAGCAGGGTAGAGGGGCAGGGCAGACCGGAAGCGGAGACAGGAGGGAGGGGCCGGAACCCGCCCAGGCCGCGCCCCCAGAGGCGCCTCTTCCGCCAGACCCCAGCTGAGGGCAGCCAGTGGGTGAGCTTTGAGCCCCATGGCCCAGTGACCCCTGAGCTCATGAGGCTTTGCAGGGACCTCCACATAGAAACCCGAACAGTCCCCAAAGCTCAGGCGCTGGAGGCTGGCCCAGGGAGGCAGTGCGCAGAGCCGGGACCCGCAGGGTAGGCGTGGGGAGGGGCTGTGCGTGAAGGGATCGCTCCCTCCCTCCCTTCCTCTTTCTGTCTCCTCTCTCCTTTCCTCCCTCTTACTTCCTCCTTTCCAGGCTTGAGGTGAGCAGCTCAGCCTCGCCACAGGCCAGAAGCGGAGCTGATGCCGCTGAGACCACGGAAACCCTTCCACCACCGCAGGGATGCACTGGGGCGTGGCGCGTGGAGGGTTCCCATAGGCGTGGGCACACGTGCGTGTGGCACAGTGAGCGTTCTGGGGATGGACTCGGTGCCAGTGTGTGCGTGGGTGTGTAGTGTGTGGAGAGAGCCAGCTGAGTGTGCACAGACAGGCGCCTGCGTGTGGCCTGCGGGTGAGTGGTGGGCACATAGATGGCTATGTGCGGGGCGAGGCTGGGGGTAGTGGGTGTGAGTGTGCGTGCGTGTACGTGTGTGTGGCAGGCAGGCAGGCGTACACGGGGCTGTCTGTGGGGGGGCCATGGTGGGTGTGGGCAGAGCTGGCTGTGTGTAGTGTGCAGGGGTAGGTGTGCACCCGTTCCTGGGGTACGCGTTGGTGTGTGTGGAGGTGCGCGTGGGGGAGAGGGTGAGTCGGGTGCTTGGGGCTAGCATCTGTGCGGGAGGGGAGGGAAGAGGCCTGGGTGCCGTGCCAGGTGCACGCGTGGGGGTGGAGGTGCTGAGGGTGGGTGGGAGAGGCGGGAGGGTGCAGAGAGAATGGAAGCAGAGTTGCGGGCATCGTGTGCAGTCGTGGGGCTGCATGCTGGGGCGTGTGCCTGGGTGAGCACCCCCCCACACACACACACACACACACACCTTTCCTGCTCCGGGACATCGCCTTCCTGTCCCACTCCCGCTCCCTGGCAAGCACAGCTAGCCGCAGCTGGGAGCCCATGTACTCCAGGAGCCTCTTCCGGGCGAGGAACGTCTCCCGCTCTGCCGGCAGCAGCACGTGGAAGGGGCAGTGGGCGATCTTCCGGTCCTGTGGTGCACCCCGGGGTCATGCAGGTCACGATGGAGCCTCAGGGCTGCCCCCACTCCTGCCAGGAGCAGCCTGAGGGTCACCCCAGCCCACACTGTGCTGTCTGTGTCCTCAGTGACCATGAGGACACACTGAGACACCCGGGGGCCCACGGGACATGCCCACCATGGCAGGGCTCTGAGCTTCACCCAACAGAAGCCAAGTCCCCTGCCAGGCCCTGGCCAGGACAAGGTCGAACCTGGAAGAACTTGAAGTAGCCATAGTCCACGACTGTGCCCACTGCCACCCGGTCACCCTGCGTGAGTGTCACTGGCTTCAGGATGTCGGCCCCATGGTTCAGGAGCCGGTCAACCTGAGGGGACAGAACCTGTCAAACAAACAGGGCCACCCAGAGAGCCAAAGAGTCACCCTCATCACCGGGCTGGGTGCACAGTCACAAGGCCCAGGGCTTCCAAGCCCTGCAGACAAAATGGGCAGAGGCAGCCCAAGGGCACCACCAGCCAAGAGCCTGGCTCCCGGGAGGGGTGTGGGGGCAGTGGGAGGTGTGCAGGGTGCACAAGACAGGAGGCAAGAGCCCCAGCCCCACCCTAACAATCCCGCACCCTGGGGAGCCCTCCTGCAGTCCTGCCCCACAGCACCCGGAACGACACCCAGTGCTGGGCCCCTCAGGCTATCAGCGATTGGAAGGCAAAGTCCAGGGGGCTTAGGCCTCACCACACCTCACCAGTGCTCAGAGAGGCAGTGCATATGTGCGTGTGTGGGTTCATCTGTATGTGTGCGCATGTGGTGTGTGGGCTGTGTGTGCAGATGTGTGTGTGACGTCCACCAGGCCCTCCCCAGCAGGGGCCAAGCGCTGATTGTATCAAAGCAAATGGCATCAGCAGACACCCCTGTTAGCACCTGACAAGGGGGGAAACAGGTTCTGCGCCTCCCATCCAGGAGCCCCTCCCAAGGCAGAAGTCATCCCTCGAGAACCAGCTTCCCTCCGGCCAGAAGGACCCTGCAGAGCTGGGAAGCAGAGCTGAGACACTGACTGCCCGGCCCCACCCTCCTCAGCTAACCCACAAGCCGAGCAGAGGCGGCCTCCTGCCTCTGTGGGTGCCCCAGGGGGCCTTGCTCCCTGTCTTCACCAGAGCCTCACCCTGACGCGTCCTGGAATTCTTGTCCCATTTTGGAGTCGAGGTCCCCACCTCCTCTTGGGGACCTCCTCAGACCCTGACCGGTGACAGCACGGGTGTCAGTGTCCCTCAGCTGAGACAGGACCCCTGGCCCTGCCCACCCTCCTCCTCACCAGGGTGATCTTATTGTCCGTGCTCCTCTGCTGCTCATAGGCCAGGTCACAGACGACGCACAGGGCACTGCCCAAGCCTCTGGTCAGGGGCAGGTTGGGGTCAGCTCCGCAGGACAGCAGCTCCTCGACGACCTGATGTAGACAGGCTCCTCAGCAGCTGGCCGTCGCCTCCTGCACAGAGGTCTCCCTGGGGCCACCAAGGCTGCACTGGGTGGGGGGTCATGCGGCCAGCCCCAAAGGGAGGAGCTGGGCCTCCCCCCCCAGGCCTGGTTCCCACACTTCCTCTGGACACTGCCCCGTGAGGTCAGGCCCTTGGCCAGCTCCGCCCTGCACGGGACCAGCTCCACCCTGCTCGGGGTCAGGACAGCCTCTCTGGCCCCTTCATCGGGCTCTTTTACCTTTGTAGCACTGATCACTGCCTGAAATTGTGTTGCGCACTATTTTATGTCTGGCGCTCCCAGCTAGAGTGTGGGACTAGGCACAAAGCCTAGTGCCTGCAGTGACGCCTGCCTGCACACAGGTGCTCAGCAAGTAACTTTAAGGGAAAGGAGGGCTGAGTGTGGACCGTGGGTGGTGGAATGGTGGATGGGCGGGGCGGGGTGGGTGAAAGGGCGACTGGGCAGATGAACAGGTGGAGGCAGGAACCACACAGGCCCAGGCCCACGGGCGCAGAACTCGCTCACCAGGTCGTTCCCACTGGCGATGGACAGGGAGAGTGGGGAGTGGCCGCTCCACAGCAGGTTGGGACTCGCCCCGTGGGAGAGGAGGAGACGCACGACATCCCTGGCACACTGAGAGGGGGAGAAGGCCGAGCACAGCAGGCTAGAGAGGCCCCGCTCCCAAGGGGCAGCGGGTGGAGGTCACGAACGAGAACGCCACGCAGTGACCAGGCCACATCAACAGCAGGGGCTCGGGACTGTTCAGGGGCAGAGAACGGCGTCTTCTAAACAGTCCCCTCTTCCAGGCAGAAACCAGGAAGGGTGCCAATGTGCATGGAGACTTAAAGCTTGTTCCCAGAGGACTATGGAGTCAGGGCCGCGGGACCTCATCAGCAGGGCTGACACCGGCAGGTGTGATGGGAAGAATGCTCCTCACCAGGCCCAGGGGCCCCCGAGATGGCCGGAGTGCGTGCACAGGAGCCCCACCTGGCCTGACAGGCACTGTCCACGTGGTGGGGGGGCGTCCCACACCTTGGCCCTGGCCCCTACCACCCATTTTACAGCCCTGGGTCTCCCAGAAGTGCTCACGGCAAATGTCCCCCCCACCCACCCAGGGACTCTTCTCTGGGGCCCACATGGAGCCCTCCACCGAGGCTGCCTCCTCTGGGAGGGCAGATGCGGGACCCAGAGCACAGCCTCAGGAGGAAAGCTGTCCTTTCCTCTCCTTGCTGCAATGGAGACATGATGGCTGGGCAATTGCAGCCCCCATGCCTTCACAGTTGGCATCTCACGTGGCTTCTGCACACATGTGTGCCCAGAAACATACACGCATGCTTACATGCACACACTCCACACCATGCTCTTGTACACACAGCAGCTCATGCACAGACACGCACACACATGTGCAGCAAGTGCCAGCTCTGCCTGGCGGAAGCCGCTCTGAGCAGGAACCCCTGGGCTCAGTGCACAGGTCCCCCTGCCTCCCTCCCAGCCTGCCAGCCTGCACTCCGGCCTCTCACCTGGTGACTGTCCTCCCGCTCACAGGCCACGTGCAGGGCCGTCCTGCCGCCCTCCTCTGCGACGCAAGTGCTTGCTGTATAGTAGGTGCTGGGTGGGCCTGGCTCATTGTTGAGCTTCAGGCTCGAGGGCAGCAGGTCCAGCTGTGGGCAGCAGAGCTCACGCATGCCAGGGACCAGCTACTCATCAGCTGGCCAGCCCCGAGCTTCCTCCCACGCTGAGCGAAGCTCCTGAAAGTCTGGCCTCTCTGCCTGCTCCCAAGCCACTGATGCCACCCTTGACTGCCTCTCAAGCCTCTCACACACAGACCCACACACACATGTGTCCCCAACACTGTCATGCTCGGGGGGCTGCTCAAGGAGAAGAAACAGCTCACCCCCGTGTGAGAAGTAAGGCACAGCTCCCGGGAGGGTGCACAGCGGGGCCTTACGCATTGAGGGCCAGGAAGTCTCGGCAGTGGAGGGCCTGGAACTGCCCATGCAGGTGGTGCAGATGAGGCGCGCCTGTCCCCAGCACACTTGTACCAAAGCCCTCCCTCCGGCCTCCCAGAGACTGCTGCACTAGCAGCATCCTGCCCAGCTCTCTCCCTGGCAGCACTGGCACCTGGCACTGCTGCAGCCTGGGCCTGGGCATTGCCTGTCTTGTTGTCCAGTGGTCACCCCAGTGACAGGGACCAGGGTGCAGCAGGGTCCTAGCCACCACCTGCTCTGCCCAGGCACCTCTGGAGCTCAGAGCCCCCTTTCAGAGAGCCACAGGGGGAGGACAGGGACAAAGGGGCCTCCCGCAGGAGTCAGGAGGCTGATGGGGCAGCAGCAGGACTGGCCAGGGCAACCCCACCCAGTGGGCAGCAGGCTTCTGCACAAGGCTAGCCCCGGGGACATGATGGAAATGATCTAGCCACAACCATGGGCCTAACAGGCTGAGATCAGGTCACCTGCGAAATGTCCTGTGGGGGCCTCTCCGCCAGCAAGGACCCTCAAATTCTGCTAGGCTGCCTGCGGGCACAAATCCTTCAGCCACCTTTGCCCTGACTTCCCCACAGGGCATGCCTGCCAGCTCTGCACTCTCACAAGGTCAGGGCTTTTGTGCCGGGTCCTCTGTCTGCACCAGGCTCAAACTCATCCCAGGACGGGCGCCACAGGTCCAGAGCCCTCAGCCCGGCTGGAATGCTCCCCTCCCATGAGCCACAGGCAGCGCACCTTGCCTAGCTTGTACACGTCATCCTGGTCAGCCGCCTTGGCGTCCACATCAGTGATGGCGTGGAGTAGCAGCTCTGTGATCCTGACGCCCTCTTCTCCTGGAAGGGCGGCTGCGATGTGGAGCGGGGTCAGGGCCCCCAGCTGTGGAGGAAGCACAGGTGGTTGAGGCAGGCAGCCCTGAGCCAAGCAGGTCAGGGCTCAGGACTCCAGGAAGGGTGGATGCACCACGGGACATGGCAGCCTGGCCTGCGCCTGGGGGCGGAAGCGTCCCTCCGGCACCTGTCTGAGGGTCCTGTCCTGCACCTTGTGGTGCAGGGCAGAGGCAGGAGAATACCCACTCCAGGACAGATGGACTGAAAGCTCTCAACACACCATGCAAGCCACATGTGCCCAGGGCCACACAGCTGAATGCTAGGCCTGAATCGGACTGACTGGTTCCTTCCACTAAGAAAAGCTCCTTGTGGTCTCTGCCAGGCCCTGGCTCAGATGCCACCACACTGCCAGTCATGGGCTCCTGACCTGCCCATTGTTGCCATGGCACCCCTGACCATCGGCTAGGCTGCCGGAGGACTGTCCCTTATTGCCAGATTCAGGTAACATTGGCTGTGGAAATGTTGGGAACTGCAAGCTACTACACACCCACCAGCGTGCAGGGGGCAGCAGAGAGGTGCTGGGCTTCTCGTCTTGCTTTTAGGGGTTTTTCTCATTTCCTGAGAGTAAGTGCATAGTCAGTCTAGGCAACAGGGCTCCGACTGCCTCTCTGCCAACCAGAGCTCTGACACGTGGGGCATCGTCAGACAAACGTGGCCCTTGCAGACACACCATGTTCACTGCCAGTTCAGGGGTCCGCCAGGTTTGCAGCCTTGGCGATTCTTTGGAATTGCTGGCCATTACACACAAATGGGAAGGAGCTCCCACCCTGCTACCTCCAAGGTCACTGCTCTGCTCTCCAAAAGCCTTGACAAAACACGGCAGGAGGAGCGGCCATGCGGCAACCTGAGCTTGGACTGAAACTCCCACAGTGACCGAGGTAACTGCTACAGCTTGTGTCTAGATGTTCCCCAAAGCCTCATACACTCACAGATGGGCCTTTTGGGAGGTGGCTGGATCTAGGGTGTGTGATAACTAAATGGGTTTAGCATAGTTCTGGGTGCGGATAATGGAAGCCCCACTGTGGGTGTGGGTGGTACCAATCAATAGGCTTATAGCCTGGATGGAATAAGGGGAGAGGGGGAAGGCAGGCTGCTGCTGCTGCTGCTGCTGCTGCTGCTCACTGCCTTCCACCTACCATGCCATGGACTGTTTCTCCTCTGCGATGCCCCTCTCTGTGATGCCACCCTGCCTTGGAGCCAGCCAACTATGGACTGAAACCTCTACAAACTGAGCTGAAATAAACTTTTCCACCTTTAACTTGTGGGTGTCAGGTATTTTGTCTCAGCAATGAGAAACGTAACTAAGACAGTAAAACCCTTTTCCTTTGACAGGTTAGTTGTGTTTATTAATGGAAAGGTAAAACGATGAGCTCAACCTCACTACCAGTAGAAAAAATGCAAAATTAAGCCACATTGAGGTGACAATTTCTGCCCACAGGAGGGGATGGGCTGTGGGGAACAGTGGACACCTCCCTTGCTGGTGGATGAGCAATGGGTACAAGTCCCCACAGGGGCTAATTCAGAAGTGCTCAGCCAGCAAGTCCGCTAGGGGAACTCATTCTTCTAGTAGTAACCACCAAGTGCCATGGAGCTCTCTGTTTATTCATGGCAATTTTATTTCAGCAAAAATGCAGACAGGTCAGATACCCACCCAGCAGGGTCAGGTGAAGGAACTTCTACCAAGTCCAAAAGCATGAGGGGATTTTCTATGCACTGACATGAAAAGTTCTCCAAGATAACGGTTAAGTAAAACAGGAAAGAAAACAATTGAGGCAGGTACTCCCTGTGAGCACGCCTGTGGGAGTCGGGGTGTGGGGCACTCTTCAGGGCAGCCCGGGCCCGCAGAGTCCTGACCTCTCAGCCTGCGACTTTCTCTCCCAACCTTTTCAAGTTCCGTGTGGACAAGTACAAGTCTAAGGTGCGTGAACCAGCACGAGGCCATCTTATCCTACTTGGCGGGGCCATGCGTGTTTCGGGGCAGTGCCCAGCCCCCTGCAGGGGCTGTTACAGTACAAAACCCAGAGGGACCTTGCTCCTGCCTGGATGTCTCCCCTCCAAAATTCAAGCACCCAACGACTGTCAGCATTCCCTCAAAGGGTGAAATGCAGAGATAACATCACGCTGAAGTGAACGGAGACCGTCAGGATGAGCCTCACTCGCCAACACATCTTTCTTTCCCTGTCACCAGGGCAGCTAACAGGGGATCTGGGGACAAAAGCTCAGCCTCACTTCGCCCCAGAAAGGAAAAGGAGCCAGTGGCAGGCTCCACCCACCCCACCCCGGGGCAGCGAAGTTCATGGGGCAGCCCTGCGCCTGAATGCAGGTGCTTCCAGAGCCACGTCCTGGGGGGCAGAAAGGACCCCAGCCAGGCTGGAGGTGCCACTGCCCCAGGGGCAGTGCAGGAGTGAGACGTGTGAGGAAGCAAAGCCCATGGAGCCACGAGTCTGCAAGGAAAGCCCACACCCACACAGAGCCTTCTCCTCCCGGGCGCTCTCCCTAACACAGGTTGATCTCCTCCGGAGCAGAATGCTCTTTGGAGCACATCCACTATAAGGTGGCGCTGGCGCCAAATGTGGAGAAGCAGCCCTGCAAGCAAGCCGCAGTGCCTCTGGGGAAACCACAGTCTCCAGGCTGGCCAGGAACAACAGAGGGCAGCATGGAGGCACCTCAGCTGTGTTTCCAGAAAGGAGGGGTAAGTCAGAGCCACACAGTTCCCTTTAAAATAGGAAGTCTGTGGTTTTTCTCAGCTAAGGGTGTTCGGCTGCATCTGGCAGGCCAAAGGGAGAACCTCCAGGCTGAGTGTTTTGCTAAGCAGTGTGTGTCTCCCCGCCTGCGAGGCCAATGCCCTCACTCCCCAGTGTGAGTTCCTTTAGAAGCTCTTCCTGGGCCTGCTTCAGGTTCCCAGAGGTCACCAACACCGTCCCCCGAGTGGGCCCTGTGGGTGGGCTGAGTGACGAAGACGTAGGCCCTCGGTCCTGGCTGGCTGTGCCCACCAGGGGTGGCACCTACTTGGGGTGGATACCGGATGTCAGTCCTGGCTCCGCTCTCCAGCAGCACCCTCACCCCGTCCACATCCCCGGCCTTCACGGCGAAGAACAGGGCCCGCATGGGCACACAGCACAGGTTGGGGTCTGCGCCTCGGTGCAGAAGCAGCTTGATGGTCAGCCACCGGCACCTGCGTCTGTGGGGCCCAGCAGGAGGGAGGCTGTCATGGCGGGAGGGAAGACCCCTTTGCACAGCACAGGGTGGGTGCTCCCTGGGGGGAGGGCTGTCCGGGAAGGCCGCTGGCCCCACAGACACCCGAACCTGACACTCACAGCCTAAGGTCACCCCCTTCCAGGGGCCCCAGTCCCTGTCCCCAGACGTGCAGCAATACACCTGGCACCAGCCAGTCCCTGCTGGGCTCCAGACCTGGATGGGTCACAGCCTCACTGCGGTCACCTATGAGCAGGGTGCAGGGCTAGGGAGCCCCCACCGTGGGACAGCAGACAGCGGGGCAGCACCCAGCCCTGAGTGGGAAGGTGCACCACCCCACACCCCTGGAGACGTCGCCCGGGGTACAGCAGGGCAGCGAAGTGCACCCTCCAGCTCAGCGCTGCCCAAGTGACCCTCCACCCCAACAGCTGGCACACAGTGGCTTACTTGACCATGGACCATGCCATGCTCCTCACAGTCCCCTTGTCTGGGGCACCAGGGACCTGCAGCATGCTGTAGGCCTGGGCGCTCTTCTCCAACATGTCCCTCGAGAGCTGGATGGAGTAGCTGCGCACACACAGGTCAGACTCGAAGTGTGCTTCACTGCACGGGGGAGACACGTCCAGGCCTCCTGGCAAGCCCTCCAGCCCTCTCTCCCTGTCACTGACGGTGCCCTGACCCGAGGGGGAAGCTGGACTCCGACTCCAAAGACTGCTGAGTGCCCGGGGCTGAGCCATCCTCCTGGCTGCCCGAGGTGCATGACGGCGGCTTCTGCTCCCCGCTGCCTGGGGAAGATGTGACCACTTCGTAGGTGGACTCCACATGGGTCTCCACACACGAGGGCGATGGTTTGGGGGTGAAGAGGGGCTTTGGGTTTTCCTTTGAAAAGTACCAAAAAAAGTGTCATTAGGAGAAAAAAGAAACGGAACTAGCTCATCCCACAACTGTCTTCAGCAAGCCCCTGTGCCATCTCCAAAGCCCCAGCCTGGGAGACAGGTGTGGTTTGGGGATGCACCTCTCTCACCCTCAGAGAGGACGGAGACACCTGTGCAGCCACCACGGAGCCCTGAGGCTGTGCCGTTCACACTCAGGGCTCAGGGCTCGCAGTGTCACTGGCCGTGCCCCCAGGCTCCGAAACACAGCCTGTCTGGGATGGACTAGACGCTGCCTGTGCGAGGGAGGGGCCCATGACAAAACGTCTCTCTCACTCCTGTTCTTGTTATACTGACTACGAGCAGACAGGAACTTATTTTGGATACTTTAAACTAAAAAAGTACATTATTGCAATTATTTTCAGCTGATTTACTTTTTTAATGTGACCACTCAAAAGTGTAAATCATGCATGTGGCTCATGCTACGGTTTGCGCCATATTTCCTTCAAATGCACTGCTCGGGCTGCTCCTGCTGTGAGCCTCCATTCTCGGCACTCAGTCGCCTGATGAGCTGCATCGGTGTCACGCAAGCTTGTGGGAAATGCACATTCGGCAGCCCTGCCTTGGGAGGGTCCTGGATGCCACCCCTTCTGTCACACTGAGGGAAGGGCAGGTCTCGGGGCCCAGGTGCTGCGCTGGTAGCTTGTAAGGGGCCCAAGTGGCTCGGCCCCTGTGGCACGGCACTCAGAATCCCTTGGGCAGTGCCCAGGCTCTGTTCTGACCCCTCCCCACCACCCTGGGTGAGCCTGGTCCACATAGGAGGGTGGGCGGCTGGTGGACATTAGAGAGGGGCCCAGACGGGGCCCAGAGAGTGGAGTGGGGGCCAATGAGGGCTGACCTGGGGCACAGTCCTCTCGGCAACATTGGGCTTGAAGGACTCGCTGGGGTAGTAGAGGAGGAAGCACATATTGAGTGGTGTGAGGCCCTCATCGGTGAACTTGTTCACGTTAGCCCCGTGGTCCAGGAGAAGGTTGACGATGTCATTGTGACAATGCACCTAGAGGGAGACAGGCCAGACTCAGGAGGACAGCAGCTGGCTCTCAGCAAGGACTGAGGGGGTCATCTGGTGCTTGCGCTGCCCCTCATGTGGGCCTGCCATGGCAGGGCAGGCGCAGGGGCTCCTGCTGGAGTTTGGAGGAAGACAAAGGCCAGAGAGTGGCAAAGTGTGGAGAAGCGGCAACGTCCTGCTCTCCCCTCCTGGCCTTGTGTGTCACTGAGGTGACTGGGTCTATGCTCAGGAGGGAAGGGTAAAGGTGCACCCCTAGGACCCCCGTGCGCCTCTGCTTTGTTCCTACAAAAGGGAGGGGAGACCCTAACATGAGTGCACCCCAGTGGGGACCCTCATGGCTCAGCATTCCTTGGCACCCACCAGGTGGGGTGGGGGCTTACAGCAGCTGCAGCAAGCACAGTGTAGCCCTTCGCATCGGCCACGTCAGCATAGGCCAGATTGTCCTTCAGAATCCCATAAACCCGGTCGTGGTCCCCTTCCTCGGCCTTCAAGATCAACTCCTGGGAAAACTGCTCCTTGGGCCCAATGCCCGCAAAGCCACCGCGGTCCCCCTCCAAGATGGCACCCATATTCCAGCTGGTGTGAGCTTTCTTGTTCCTGGCAACACAGCAGGCCTCAGTGGTGGGAGACCGGGCTCTGGACAGCCCGACATCTTCCACGGCCAAGGGCCCAGGGAGAGCCCTCCCACGCCTCGAGGCCCCCACATTGCCGGAGCCCTCTTTGCTCCAATAGTCTACTCCTTGGGCACCCTGAGCCTGGCAGCTACACCACCAGCAAGGCACAATCAGAGTGTGGTACACAGTGGTGGGGACATGTCACCTAGAGCTAAAGACATTCAGCCAAGTGCCTGTCCCAGCAGGCATGTGCCAGCTGCACGTAAGCCCCATGCTTCTCTGATTTATCTGGGTCATTCTGTGTCTGTTGGGAAGCAGGCTCTCAGAGCAGGAGTCCTGTGGAGGGGTGGGGTCCTGAGACACGCCTGGACCCACCACGCAGCACCAAGCACCCACATCCTACCCTCTGCTCACTTGCTTTCCTGTTTGGATAGAGATTTTTCCATGGTCCATGGCCTATTCATCAAACAACACTGAAGCCTCCTGTGTACACGAAACTCCCATTCACAATCAAGAGCCCATAGATTTAGGGCAATTTCTGTACCCAACAGCTGTAAGTAAAGTTCAGTTGATGTCTGCAAGATGAATGGCTGAATGGCTGGGAAGATGATGGGTTGCGTGGCTCAGTAAGTGAGTAGATGCATGGGTCTGTGGCTGCCTAGAATGAATGGCAAGAATTTCTTGAATTTTTTAACTTATGGGAAGGGGAACAGGACCTGGTGGGAAGGGGCTGCAGGGGAGAAGAAGGGGAGAAAGCAGAAAGAAGAACAGTTTCCCTTAAGTGGGTGCGGATTTTCCTGCTGCTGCGGATTGGGGCAGCATGGAATCACGGGAGGCCCACAGAGCAGCTCCATGCTTTGCTGCCATCCTTCGGAACTGAGTTCCAGTCAGCCTGCACAACCCATCCAGCCCTGTAGCCCACATCCCCTCCTTTGCTCTTGGCCAGATCCTGCACCACCTCTGCTGACATAACCTTCTCTCCAGGTCGATCCTGACTGGGGACTTGACCCATGGAACACTTAGTCATGGGCACAAACCCTGGCTCAGGGTGACTAGCTCAGACTTACAGAAGAGGAAATGCACTGTCTGAAAGCCAGTGTCTGCGCTCAGGTCTGCGACCAGGAGTTTATCCTCCTAGGAGTGCACACAAGCTTTGGGACTGCCCTGCTGCCCTCTCGCCAACAAGCTCCCAAGCACGCCTTTCCTAGAGAGTGGACGAGTGGGGCCGTGGGGTGCCCACTCCTCTGTGCCAGCCCCTGACACTCGGGGAGCCACCCGGCTCACAAGTTCGCGGGGACCTCTCCCCCACCACTCCCGGACTGTAACTGTCACCGAATGAGAGCTTCACATTCGCATCTACCTGATGAACAGCGCCGAAAGTCACTGGGCCTCAGGGGCAGTCTGGCACTAAAGGACCCCGGGCAGCACCTGAAGGGGACGTCTGTCCCCTGAGGGACGCCAGACTGGGGAGAAAGACCAGCCTGATCACCTGAACTTGTAAGCCTGCTTCTGGATTTTGACCAATAAAGGAGTTTTGTTTGCTGTGAACCAGGGCTCCCCATCATCGACAAATGGCGGGATGTCATCCAGAAAGATCCGGGCATCCAGCTCTCTTCGGAAAGAGCTTGTCATGGGCAGGTGGCAGTGGTCGGTGGAGTAGGCCTGCATTTCCGGGGGCAGTGTCAGGCTATCGCTCAGGAGAAACCGCTTGTACTCATAGAAGAAGGGGTCTTGGCCCTCCAGCGGGCCCCACTCCACTCCCTCCTCATCTGAGAGGCTGATCCTCTCCCGAGAGCACGTCAGGAAGGCCGAGAACTCGGGGTAGCTGAGCACGGAGAAGCTGCTGGCGGTCTTCGTGACCAGCTTGATGAGGTGAGTGCGGAACCACAGCCCCACGTCCTGGCTGCCATCAGGGTAGGTCTCAATGCCCGGCCCGAATCGAATGTCTGCTTTATACAGGCCCTGCAGGGGAAACCGACAGGGCCGTGGGAGAGGTTGAGCAGAGCTGGACACTGGTGACCAGCTTCCTAAAATCAGAGGAGAAAGTCATCCCGCAGCAGCCTGCTCATTCCTTCAACACATGCTTGGTGAGGGCAGG